>NW_026623904.1:84696-92968 GCF_030028575.1 Malurus melanocephalus | reverse complement strand
AATGGAAAACTGACTCGTGCTTGGTGAGCTTGGCTCAAGGAAAAACATTCTGGAGAGGGGAAGTCTGAGGTTGGTGCTTGTAGGGTTTTCTCTTGCCTCAAAGCCAAAATTCAGCCCATCCTTCAAACCTCCCCATCCCTTTAAACTGGGAATTCCAAACACAGAGGGTTCATCCCTCCATGAAAGTCTCTGGGGTGCTGAAGCAGTTCTTTGAGTCGTCTTTGCTTTGGACTCGGTGCAGAGAGATGCTGACCATCCTCTGTGGAAGCTTCTGGAAGCCAYTCGTGCATCCTGGTGCTGTSGAAGCTGTGGCAAATCCCTCCAGATTTGCATCCCCTGCTGAAACAGGAGCCTGGATTTGTAGGGGAAGGRTCAGAGATGGCATCAGGGAAGGTTCTGGGGTAGGGTTCTCCCCAGTTGCTGTTGGAGCTGTGGTTTCTTGAGCTGCAAAATCTGAGTGATGTGAAGCCCAGTGCAAACAACCTCTGCAGCTGGGGTAGGGTTTCAGATCTGTAAGAGAAAAAGCATTTTTCCCCCCACTATTCAAGCAGGAAAACTTCACAGAGCAAAGCTGATCCAGTTTCTTGCTGGTGCTGTTTGGTTACCCTACTTAGCCTGCAATTTTATAATCAAGGCTGGGTTTTCTTAGCCTGCACCCGGGCAGATCAAAAATCCTGAAAAGAACTGAAGCCCGAGCAGCAGCAGCCACTTTTACTGCATTCAGATGAAAACAGTGAAAAGGGGGAAAAAGAAAGAAAGCAAAAAACCCGGCAGAAGTTGCAGATGAGATGCCAAAGATAAGGCAGCAATAGAAAATCAGCACAGGAGTCAACACTTCCCAGTGTCTGCAAGAAGAGGCCTTTAATGAAGGCTGAATCAGCACGGACTYGGGAGCTGCTTTTGAAGGAGAAGCTTTTTCTAAACAAAAATATGTAATTGCACTCTGTGAAAAATGCTCCTCGGTGCCAAATGGCCCCAGAGCATTGTGTGGCTGCTCTGTGTCCGTGTGCTCCCCAAGCTCCTGGATTTCAGCAGGGCTCCTTTCACTTCTCAAGCAACAAGTTATAAAAAATTACAGCTCCAATCCCTGTTACTGTTCCTCCTGTGAATGTTTACTGCTTTCCACTAGTTCAGGGTCAGGTGTAGAAAATGACTCAAAAGTCTTTTGTTGTTCTGACAGCTCTGGAGTGATGGAAGRCCCAATCTAGCACGGCCAAACCTTCCCAGAGAGATGGCACCAAAAGGGAAGGGAGAGAATATTCAAAATGCAAACCCAGCATTGATTACTGATGTTTTAGAGTAGGTTTGGATTAGATATTGGTCACCAGAACCTTAGAATATTCAAAATGCAAACCCGGCGTTGATTGCTGATGTTTTAGAGTAGGTTTGGATTAGATATGGATTTGTTTAGGTTTGGATTAGATATTGGTCACAAGAACCTTGGAGCTTGCTTTGGGGTGAGTTCCCTCCTGTGACCCATCCCCGAGAGATTGTTCCCTGGGAGGAAAGGTTGCTCAGAGGAGCTGTGGCTGTTCCTGGATCCCTGAAGTGTTCAAAACCAGGCTGGATGGAGCTTGGAGCACCCTGGGGTGGTGGAAGGTGTCTCTGCCCATGGAATGAAATGAGCTTTAAGGTCTCTTCCAGCCCCAGCCATTCCATGTGTGGGTGATTCTCTCCCTGGATTTGCTCCGTTCTCACTGCTCTCAGCATCTCCCATGTGCAGCAGCCCCAGTCAGAGCCCAATGGGGTCCCAGTTACCCCAGTACCTACAGGAAGGAGGTGAAACCATCCCTGCTGACCCAGAACACTCGAGATGAGCAGCTCCTGTTGGCACCAGCTCTGCTCTGCAGGCAGCACCAGACACAGCTCTGGGCACAGCTCCTTCCTCCAGGGCACCTCTCCAGCACTGGCAGCTCTCCCCAAGTTCCAGCCACGCTTCCCAGCTTGCATTTCCACACAGCCCTTTTTCCTTGGGCTGCTTTAATTGCCTGCAATCAGGGTCTCCGGTGCTGCAAAAGTATGAAGAAATCAAACCCAAAATCAARCAAARAAATCTGCCTTTGTAAGGGCTGGGATTGATTTCTCCGCTGTGACCTTTCAGAAAGGAGCTGTGGCTGTGGGGTTTGTTCATGTGGGGCAYAAATATGGGGTTTTATTGTAGTTTTGAKGASGGGAGCACCTGTAGGAGCTGAGAAMAGCTGAAGGGACAGACAGRGACTTCACTGCCATCAAAATGCCAAACCCCCTCTGRGCTAAGCYACAGCCTAAGCAGATTTGTTTAAGMGCTTGGCAAAAACGCCTGGAGCAGAAGCACAGGGCTCTGGCAGTGCTGAGGGTCACCCCAAACCCTGCAGGATGGGGTCAAGCTCTGCCCAGCAGGGATTCTGAGTGGCACACACTGTTCTGACCACAATTCCTGCAGTTTTGGTGGTGGCACCAGCACGGGGAAGCTGCTGCTCCTGACCCTGAGCAGTGCTAGGGTTTGGGATGTGGAGCTGGAATCCTACAGGCAGGCAAGCTCCTCTCAAAGGTTTGCTTCCCCCAGGGAAAAGATGCTGCTGGTTCATGCAGAGCTCCCTGCCCAGCAGAACTTGGTGCTTAACCGTGTTAATTAAATGCTGTCAGAAACCACAAGATTGACCTTCGYTGCGTGCCCACAGATTTTCCTCTCATTTAACAAGCAGAGGGTTGTCAGAGTCGCCTGTTAAAGAAAGAGAAAGGCACTGCTTTAATACTGTTGGGGTTTGACCTGTTCCTGAGTGTTTTTCTGCTTTTTAACTCCTAAGAGATAAAAACCACAACCCCCTTACAACCTTCCAGGAGAAACCAGGCTGAGACAAGGAGCTCTTGGCTGAAACAAGGCATAAAATCTGATAAAATACTTGAAATTTAAGTTTTTTCGGATATCTATGCAATAAGCCRAGACAACCATTATATCTGCAGGTCMTGGTGTGGTCAGAGCTGTGCATGTGGCATGGAATTGTCCTTTAGGAGAGACCCTCTGTAAAAAAATAAAGGCAAATAACACCAAGCTCTGCTTTCCTTACCTTTCCCAAGGACAGCAGCAATTTGCTCATTGCTGATAAAACTTGGAACATCTCTGTAGAAAACTTGGATTCCTGCCAAGGAATGGGTTTTATAAATGAACCCAAAGAGCAGCTCGTGCATTGCATGGAAGGAAATCCCCCATCCCAAAACAGCCCCCCAAGAGCTGGGAGGAGARCCCAGAGCAGCTGGGGAGGGTGGCACAGATGCTCCATTTGCAGATGATGAGGAATAAATTGCTTTTTGGAGATAAGAAATGAAGAAATGAGACACGGCTGAATTGGCAGGGTTTGGCAGAGAGAAGGACCCCATTTCTGTGGGGTGACAGCAGCAGAATGTGCCCTGGGAATGGTCCATCCTGGGAGCCACCTGAGCTGGGCATCACCTTGTGCTTCCTGCTGGCACCACTCCAGCCCCATCCAGGCTTTCTTTACAGCCAGCCATGCCATTTCTTCCCTTTCCTTTCTCCTTCCCCTCAAAAACATTTGGTACTTCCCCCGCAAGAAATCAGGAGCTTTCTGGCTGATAAGGGGCTGGAGCAGCTTCCTGCAGTGGGAGAGAATTCCTCCTCTGGCTCTTCCTGCGCCGAGCCAGAACAATGCCAGCGCTTCCAGCACTGCTTTACCTCGCAGAATTCTCATTTAGGGTCCATCCTGTGCGAGCATCTCCTGCCAGGGGGGGCTGCTTTTCCAGCAGAATGCTTTTAAAAGGGTTTTTTTTTAAAAAACGCAGGAGCGATTCTGAGGTTTGCTCCAAGCTGATGCAGAGCAAGGCTCTGTTTGGAGCTGTAGGGGMTGAAGAATTTATTTTTTTTCCCTTAAAGGAGAGGCTAAATAGGATTTTTTTTTCATGTCTTCATCATGGAACTGCCTGTGAACGTGCTGAACTCAGAGCACCCAGGTCCTTTTGCAGGASTCAGTGGGACTGAATGTGCTTGGTTGGGGCTGAGCACACACAGAAGAATTTACGAGCTTGGGGGATGTCTTTTATCCTGGTTGCAAAGTGGGATGGACATCATGGATCTGTGTTGATGATTTATGTTATCCTGCTTCTCTTGGTTACTTTTTTTCCCCATTTCTGCTCTCCTTTTCCCCCATTTCTGCTCTCCTTTTTTCCCATTCCTGCTCTCCTTTTTTCCCCATTCCTGCTCTCCCTTTTTTCCCATTTCTGCTCTCCTTTTCCCCCATTTCTGCTCTCCTTTTTCTCTATTTCTGCTCTCCATTATCCCCAATTCTGCTCTCCTTTATCCCATCTCTGCTCTCCTTCTCCCGCCATTCCTGCCCTCCTTTCCCCCTGTTTCTACTCTCCTTTTTCCCCATTCCTGCTCTGCTATTTCCCATTTCTGCTTCTTTTCTGGTGCAGTATCATTTTTGTGAACATGTGTGTRTAAGTGCAACTACAACCCCAAACCTCACATGGGGAGTTCTTTCTGTGGAGTCTTGGACAGAAAATCTCCTGAAGGGAATTTTATATTTTCATCTCCTGCTTTAGAAAGCTGGGTGGAGAGACATGACCCGATGGGCTTTGATCCACGTGGACATATGGAGAAAGAAAAATAAATCTGCCTGCTTGTGGCAGAGATACTTTATTGRGAAGACAAGACTTGCTGTCACAAGTGCTGTGCTGTCACAGATTTCTTCAGTCTGGTTTCCAAATTGAGATTAAATTGCCTGATAAAAACCGGGGAAAAGCTTTTGTTCTGTATAGATGGCTTGTGGTTTTTTATCTGTCAGACAAGCAGGAATGTGTTCTCCAGCTTGAAGGAGATTGAGGAGAGAGCTCAGCAATCTTCATCTTCCTCCTGAGGAAGTGTCTGCTCTGGGAGAGGGACTGGGAGTGCTGGAGTTGGGCTAGGGCAAGGTTAGGGTGGAAATAAGGAAAGGTTTTTCTGTCCCCAGGGAGTGCTGGGCATTGAAACAGCTCCCCAGGGATCCAGGAGCGTTTGGACAGCGCTGCCAGGGATGCCCAGGGTGGGATTGTTGTGGGGTCTGGAGCTGGATCCGTGATCCTGGTGGATCCTTCCATCTCAGGAGGTGTCTGGAAGGTCGTGCTCTCTGACCTCTGGCTGGAACGGGTTTGAACTTGAAAGATCTTCCCTGGTGGCAGCTGCACAGCCTGGAGCTGCTGGAGCATCGCTGCCTGTGCCAGCCTGCCCTGCCATGGGGTTGGCAGCATCCACACCTTCTGCCCATGGTCAGACAGCTTCTGTTGCTGCCCCTCCATGCCCGTGGTGTCCTGGAGCAGCCCCTGGTACTGCTGACAGGGCACTGAATTTACTCCAAATTAATTTATTGCTAGGGACTAGGGCAGTGCCCACTGCTGCAGCCCAGCGTGGGTTTGGGTTTCCTGCAATTCCTGTGCTTTCCCCTGATTCCTGTGTGTTTTTAAAGCAGGACCCCACACTTTCCTGGAGGCATTGCCAGCAGAGGGAGCAGGAGTTAATTCCTCCCTTCTGCTCTGKCCAGGGCTGTGAAATATCATCTTTAATAATTTAGATATAAAAATAAGTGATAAGCTCTTAAATCATTGGAGAATATCAAGAGAGTTCTGTGATAGCACAAAAGCAGGCTGATCAAAGCCTTGGCTGTGTTGAAAGTCAATCACAATATTTGGCTGAAATTCCAGAAATTCACAAATTCCCAGTGACAAAATGCACATCATGGATCTGTGTTGATGGTTTATGTTATCCTGCTTCTCTTGGTTACTTTCCCCCCCCATTTCTGTTCTCCTTTTCCCCCATTTCTGTTCTCCTTTTCCCCCATTTCTGCTCTCCTTTTTTCCCCATTTCTGTTCTCCTTTTGCCCCATTTCTGCTCTCATTTTCCCCCATTTCTGCTCTCTTTTTCCCCCTGTTTCTGCTCTCCTTTTTTCCCCATTTTTGCTCTCTTTTTTTCCTTATTCCCGCCCTCCTTTTTCCCATTTCCACTCTCATTTTTTCCCATACCAGTGCTGGTGTTGTGGTGTTCCAATAATTCAGAAAAACTCTGGGCTCCTGAGCTGCACATGGCAGAGCAGCTGTGATCCAGAAAGTCATGGTGCTCCATGAAGAAATGGCCTCCTCTATTTCCMTGGGTATTCCCATTTGCCTCTGAAGGTTATTGATATTTTATAACTCCCAGAATGACCARACCACGGGGCAGTTTTCTCTCTGTGCAGCATCATTTTATCCCAAAGTGTCTTTATCCTGAGCATGAAATGCCAACTCCCAGACTGTACCTGCWGAGCACCAGCAGGAGGTGGCTGTCAGCAGTGCAGGTGAAATTTTCCAAATTTGCAAAAATGCTCAACAGTTCCAACCTGTGCTTGGTAGAACAAAACTCCTGTGGCTGCCTGGAGCCCCTGGGAACAGAAATAAAACTGTACCTCAGACATTACTGCCCTGATGGGGTTTTATTCCAGCCTGCTGCAAGGATGGTGGCACCAGGATGAATATTTGGGAAGCTCTTGGTCTTTCTGTGCTGCTTTTCCCCTCCTGTGCCCACCAGGCAGGTGCTCTTTGGCACGGGGTAAACACACAGGGAGCGGCCTCGTCCTCCAAATCCTCYTGCACAAAAGCCCTTTTGTTCCCAGGGTGAATTCCAAGAGCTTTTCTCCAGTTTTGGTTCCAGCAAACTCCCACCGCAYGCAGGCAGCGAGGGCTGGAGACAAAGCGGCAGCGAAATGCGAAGTCCCTCGTTAAAAACACCCCAAAATGCTAATTCCCTTGTTAAAAACGCCCCAAAATGTGAAGTCCCTCATTGGAAACGCCCCAAAATGCAAAGTCCCTTGTTAAAAATGCCCCAAAATGCGAATTCCCTTGTTGAAAACGCCCCAAAATGTGAAGTCCCTCATTACAAACGCCCCGAAATGCAAAGTCCCTTGTTAAAAAAGCCTCAAAATGTGAAGTCCCTCGTGTAAAATGCCCTGAAATGCAAATTCCCTCATTGAAAATGCCCTGAGGTGTGAATTTGCCTTGTTAAAAACGCCCCAAAATGCAAAGTCCTTAGTTGACAGCACCCCAAAATGCGAAGTCCCTCGTTAAAAATGCCCCGAAATACAAAGTCCCTCATTAAAAATGCCCTGAAATGTGAAGTTCCTTGTTAAAAATGTCCCGGTGAGGGTTGGAGGCTCTTGGCTCATGCCTGCCCTGGGCTGCAGCTCCTGTGGGGTTCCTGATTTGGGATCAGCAGCCAAGGAAATGGGCTGTGGGATGAGGAGACAACAAAGATGGGGGTTTATGGTGTGCTAGTGAAATGTCCAAAGYGGTGTGGGAGCTCATGAATCAGCTTAGTGAGGTGATGGTGACTTGCACAGGACACAAAGGATGGCCCTGAACTCCCATCCCTGCAGCATCCTCTCCATCAACCAGCCTTCATCTCTAGCTGGGGTCCCACAAAATCTGCTGGGTGATTGCTCCAGTGTGGTGGGGGTTTTGGGCTTTCAGGGGGTACAGAATCACCCCAAAGCTGTGCCCAAAGCTCCCTGTCCCCTCTCCAGCATCCCTGCAGCCCAGATTCAGGGCACAGGATCTCAGCTCTGATCTCTCTCACAGCCTATTAGGCTTTGGGCTCAGTCTGAGCTCCTCCGAGATGTGGAAATGCACTCTGAGCACGGTGACAGGCAGCCTCTGGTACCCAAAATGTGCAGATAAATCAGAAGAAATGGCATCTCTCTGCTTTAGGTGTTGACACGAGTAACCCAGCAGCCTGCACCCCTTTTGAGGGGCACATTAAGAGGAAAATGGGCAAACTGAGAGAGATTAGCCCGAATCAGGAAATTACCTTCARAATGGAATTACTGACATACAGAGCTCGCTGAAAGGCGGGCAAATAACTTTCAATATTTGTGGAGTTTGGTGCCATTTCTCTCTGTGGCCGCACTGTGGGAGGCAGGGATTAAATCCGCTGGAGCCCGTGTTACAGAGCTCTCTGCTCTGCCTGCTTCCAGCATTTCCTTCTGGAAAGCTGTTCAGAGTTTTTCCTCCTGGAGGTCGGGCTGAACCAGCACCAAGCCCTGACCTTRTGATTTTCCCTCTCAGCAGAGCAGGAGATCTTTGTCTCCTCAATGTTTGTGCCTCGGCAGGGCTGGCGTGCGTCAGCCGCCGCCACTCGGGGCCCTGGGACACAAATAACCCTGGCATTGCCCAAGCTGCCCGGGTTCAGCGGGTGCACCKCGCCCTGCTCCCTGCACGGCTCCCTTTGCAGCCTCTCCTGCCCGGGGTTATTGCAGCTGGCAGGGCTGAGTCACGG
>NW_026623904.1:73070-83998 GCF_030028575.1 Malurus melanocephalus | reverse complement strand
GATGGTGGGGCACAGCTTGGTGCTGGGATATGTCTGGGTTCTGGAGCACATCTGGATGTGGGGCACATCTGGGAGCTGGGGCACATCTGGGTGCTGAAGCACATCTGGATTCTGGGCCATAGGTGGGTGCTGGGACACAACCAGGCCCTGGGACACATCTGGGTGCTGAGGCACATCTGGGTGCTGGGATATGTTTGGGTGCGGGGGCACATCTGGATGTGTTGCACATCTGGGTGCTTGGGCGCATCTGGATGCTGAGGCACGTCTGGGTGATGAGGCACAGCTGGGTCATGGGGAAGTGATGGGGCACAGCTGGATGTGTGGCACATCTGGGTGCTGAAGCACATCTGGATTCTGGGCTATCGGTGGTGCTGGGACACAGCCAGGCCCGGGGACACATCTGGGTGCTTGGGCACATCTGGGTGCTGGGCCATAGGTGGGTGCTGTTCCACATCTGGCTGTTGATGCACAGCTGGTCCCACACACAGCCCCCCTCAGGACAGGGCAGTGATTTTGCATTCCCAGCAAATGTGATGTGGGTGCTGTTGGTGTTTAGGGTCAGCTGCTTTGTGCTCCCTGGGAGCTGTGCCCAGCCCATGCCCAGCCCATGCCCAGCCCATGCCAGGCTCTGCTTTTCCCCTCAGGAGCCCTGGGAATTCAAACAGGACACGAATGCTCGTGTGTTGTGCCCGTGTTTCAGGGTTTTCTGCTCGTCTGATACCCATGGGAAGCATCCACCGCAACCATAAAAGTGCTCCTGCCTTTCCTGCTCCCTGAGCTGCCTCCTGGGGGGAAAAAGGAACATAAAAAATGCTTTGATTCAGACACAGAGGTGTGAATAGCAGTGTGGGCACCATGGTGTGCTCACAGCTGGATGTACAGCGGGTACCAAAGGTGCCAGCAGCTCCTTGGCGTCCAGAGGAGAGGAACAGACAGTGGAACTGGGATTCAGCTCAGCCCCACAACCACAGCAAATTCATCTCTGCTCCCCAGACAACCCAGAAATGTCCTTTAGGGAACACATTTCACATTTTACCATTTTCACGGAGTTTTTGCAAACAGCAGCGAGGGAAGGCACTGATAAAGGACGTGTGAGAAACGTTCCTGTCCTGCTCAGAGCACACAAAATCATCCCTGGAGCATCTCCCTTTGCTTCCAGCTGATCCTGGCACTGATGGGAGAGCRGCCACTTTTATCTCCTAAAAAAATGGGAGAGAGAGGCATTTCCCTCCTGTGAAATTTTAGCAGGGAGTTACATGCTGGAGAGTGTTGTTTGAAAGGAAATGTTGCTACATGGCTGTTGAACACAGCTTTAATAATAAACTGTGGTGAGGACAGAACTAGTTAATATCCTTTGAAGGAAATAGGAGCTTTTTGTGGCGAGGAACCATTTATTTTGGATTATATCATGAAAAGTTTCTGACTGCAGAGAAAAGTCTGGGGAATGGGATTTTCCTTCAGAAGTCAGAGTTTGTTTTCTGTTACAGCCTATGTGGGTAGCAAATTCCTCTGCCTTCCCTTTCTTTGTTATTCTCTGTTCTTTTTGCTGCAAAACTTTGAAGTTTGGGTGTTTTTCCGATATTGATGTTTAATGCTGCCCTAATTGAAGGGGGTTAACAGCATCCATCCCTGTGCTGTCAGTGCCAGTGGGATGAGGTTAATGAGCCCTTTGGAAGTGTGTTTTCCTCCCCTCCCTCAGGAATTGGGTTTCAGACCTTCACAGGGAAGTGTTTAATGTGTTTTCATTAAGTCAGGGTTTCTTTTTCCTTGTTCCAGTTTGGCTTTCAGACCTCGTTTGGTTCTCGGGGTTGGTCCAGGCCCYGCAGGAGCAAACGGGGTCGGGGCTGGGGCACGGGAGGTTCAGGGGATGCTGCTGGCATTAGAACCAGAAAATCAGGGAATCATTGAGGGTGGAAAAGCTCTCCAAATACTGAGTYCAAACATGAYCCCAGSACTTCCAAGGCCACGTCTAAACCAYGTCCTCAAGTGCCACATCCTCACGGTGTTTGATCATTTCGGGAATGGTGATCCCTTCTCTGCCTCTTCCAGTGCCTGACCACCYTTTTGGTGAAGAAACTCCTCCTAATTTCTGCTCTAAACCTCCCCTGGCWCAGCTTGAGGCTGTTTCCTCTCACCCTGGGGTTTAACTGCTGCCTTGAGCAGTGCCCTTGAAAGAAAAACTCTCTGATGGTGGCACCTTCTCCAGCACCTCCAGTTCAATTTTTCTTGGGGATGATTTTTTTTTTTTTGTTGAAAGAAAGTAGATTTAAGCTTGTGCTTAATGTCCCAGATAGCCTGGAAGTTTTGCTGAATCAAAACTGGGTTCTGGAGATGTCTCCCAGCATCTCTCCAAACCAGGCTCAATTTTTTCACTTCAATTATTCTCAAAACTTGKCTTTGAGTGAAGTGTTTGTGGATGTCCCCACGTGCCAGACTGCAGGGAGAGCTCTCAAATAAGCTTCAGCTCCAAGGCTCGGGGACCATCAAGGGGTTGTTTACACAGAAATTTCGTGGTTTTTTGGGTGCAGGGGAGCAGATGGATGATCCCAGACCTTCTGCAGAAGGAGCCAGGTTTAGATTTGTGCTGTTTGTGGTGGCTCACTGGGGTTTTCCCTCTTGCAGATCCCGAGGGATTGAGCCCTGTGCTGTTCTTTTGGTGTCTCTGTGGACACCTGAACCTGTCATGGGTGGATTTTTGTGCTTGAACCCCTAAGCTGGGCACTCCTTGCTTTGATCACCTGTTTTTTTCAGATTTGCAGCCCCAAAAGCTCCGTTCCCCTGTGGGATGGGGCTCAAACAGTGRCTTTGCACTGCCACAGGGGACACAGACCAGCAGATAAACACATGTGGTGATTTGTCTGGGAAACAAAACTAAAAATACCCATGATTCATAAAAACACTGTGGAAAATCCCACTTTTYTGGTGGATGGAACAGGTACCATCCAATTTCATGTGTTGTTAAGCTGCTGGGAGCTCCTGTGCAGATGATTTTCTCCGCAGTTCCAGACTCATCTCTGGCAAACCGGGGGATTTTATTTTGACAGCGAGACACTCACTTGGCAGTTCCTATTGAACAGAGCTGATCTTGAGACTTCCAGTTATTTTTTTCCTTTAAAAAAAAAAGCCCTTTAAATATGTTTGTCTTGGGGGAGAAAATCTTTTGAGCATTTGTGAGCTGGGCTGTTGAATTTTGGGGTTGGAGATTGGGGTAAGGGGGGATCCTGATTCCCACATCCCATTCCTGCTGGGGGGGCTCTGCTTTGTGATTCTGGTTTTAAGGAATCAGCTCAGGATTGCTGGTTCTTCCTGCAAAGCACTCACAGAAATGGCCCCAGAGCTTTGGAGAGACGAGTTGGAACAAAAAGAGCTCAGAAACTCAGCCTGATGCAGTTGAGAGCTGTGAAATCGGCTGATTTTAGCCCGGGATTTATTAAATAAACAACCACAGAGTCAGCACATCCCTCCCTCCTCAGCACCTGTGGGTGCTGCAGGTGCAGCTCATGGCTGTGACAATCCCCATTTCCCATCCCTCCTTTTCCCTCATCTCATTCAAGCTGCTGCCATTTCTCCTTTTTCAAAAAGAAAACCCCAAAAAGCGTCAAACGGTGCCTTGGCAGCTCCAACGCGCCGACAGATTGTGCTTCCAAAAAATGGCAAAGCTTCAAAATATTGCATTCTGCCAAGAGGAGACGAGGAAAATAAACTCCCCAAAGCACAGATTTGGTTTCACCAGGAGGCAGAAAGGTTTTGGTGTTTATTTGGGTTTATTTTGCTCGCTGGTTCTGCTGATACCGTTCGGGAGCCACAATGGGATCCAGCGTGTTCTGGGGTCGGGTCAAATCATATTTCTTGGGAATTTTCATCTGCACCCTTGGGATTTTCATCTGCACCCTGGGAATTTTCATCTGCACCCTGCCAGAAATGCCTGGGAGCAGCTTCTTGAGGCTCAGGTACAGCACAGGGGGTGCTGCAAGCAGAGCAATAAGGAACAAAAATCAAAAAAAGGAAATAACAGAAAAAATCGGTGTCTTTTTCTGGTCTGATTTTAGTTGTGGCAGAACTAAGGGCTGGCTAAAAGGAGTGGACGTGATGCCATCTTTTGGAGCAGATAAGGAAAAAACATACAAAAAAACCCACCAAAAACCAACCAAACAAACACTAAAAACCAACAACAAAAAAAACCCCACCCCAAACCAAAATTTAAAAAAACACAAACAAAACAACAACAGAAAAAAACTGCAACTAAAAACCTAAAAGAGAAAAAAAAATGGTAATCTGAATTGATTAATTGATTTATAAAGGTCGTTTTCCATTCTGGGTGCCTGCACATCCTCTGGCACTGGGATGCACAGGCATTTATTGATGTGACAAAAGGAAAAACAAATTCAGGCATRGGTAGGTGAAGTTTGAGAGAGGGTTGGGAACAGAGAGCAAAACTCACCTTAAAATCAAGAGTATTTAACATAAATTGTTCAGTTAAAAATGCTGAATGCCTAATTTAGATGCTCGTGCCTTTTTTTAAGGGGGGACCAAGGATTTTATTACCCAGCCATGCAGCCAGATGTTTMCCTTGGGGTTTTGGTGACATGAGTGATGTTTCCAGGTTATTTTCTCCATGAATCCGAGTCCCCGTGCTGAAATGTGGCTGGAACTGTGCAGGCATGAAAAGGTTCTTGTGTTTCTGTGCCCTGCCTGGCTCTCGTGGCTGCTGGGCTGGACCCTCCTTTTTTTTTTTGAGCCTCATCCAGCTCAGAAAAGCTTGGCTGCTCCGTGTGAATAGAAACAAACGGCTTTGAAGGCTGCAAACTTGAATTTTGCTTCTTTTTTGCTGGGTTTGCACAACTTTTATGACCAGGAGGTGATGCAGTTCAACAGAATGAGAATGTGGATTTTCAGAGGCAATTTTAATAAGATGTTTTGTCCTGCCAGGGTTTGCAGTTGTGTAGCTGGGGTGGTTTTAAATGTGAGAAATGTTTGAAGGGATCCTGTAGAGGTAAGAGGATGGATCCCTTTGCCAGAGCCTTGCCTGTTTCTGCACCAAGCTGGCAGCCAGAGCCCACAGGTTTCACTGAAACCTTGCTGAACAAAGACATTTTATGTTTGAACTCGGTGCCCTGGCTCTGCCCCGCCAGCCTGGCTGGGCATTTCTGTTCAGTAAAGTCAGCAAAGAGAGACRAGCTGCGTTTTGCAAATTAACCCCAAACAAACCATAAAAACAACAACAACAACAAAAGTGCCTTTCTGAACTCTGCCTCTGTCTTGTTTTGCAGGCAAGAAGAGAAACCCTGGGCTGAAAATTCCTAAAGAAGCATTTGAGCAACCACAGACAAGCTCCACGTAAGTCTGCAAATGCTGAGCAGGGTGAGGAGCAAAGCACAAAGCTCTGCTGCCTTCCAACCTTTGGTGTGCCTGAAAATGTCCCAGGCCAGGCTGGACAGGGCTTGGAGCATCCAGGGACAGTGGGAGCTGTTCCTGCCATGGAATGGGATGGAATTCAATGGTTTTTAAGGGTCCTTCCAACCCAATCCCTTTGGTTATTCTGGATCATTTCACTGCTCTTGTGTTCTCAGGGGATCTCAGCCCATCCCCTTCTCCCCATCCCTGCCTGGGTCTCATGGGCTGCTTCATGTGCAGGGAAAGATAAAAAAACCTGCGTGGGCACCCAGTAAAAACCAGAATGGGCACCAATTAAACCAGAGTGGGCACCCAATGAAGCCAGAATGGGTACCAGTGAAACCAGAATGGGCACCCTGTAAAAACCTGAATGGACACCCAGTGAAACCAGAATGGCCTAGTGAAACCAGGGTGGGCACCCAGAGAAATCAGAGTGGGCACCCTGTAAAAACCAGAATGGGCACCAATTAAACCAGAATGGGCACCAATTAAACCAGAGTGGGCACCCAGTAAAAGCAGAATGAGCACCCTGTGAAAACCAGAATGGGCACCCAGTAAAAACCAGAATGGGCACCCTGTAAAAACCAGAATAGATCCCAGTGAAACCAGAGTGGGCACCCAGTGAAATCAGAATGGGCCTCAATTAAACCAGAGAGGGTCCCAAATTAAAACCACAATGGGCCCCAAATGAAACCAGAGTGGGCACCCAGAGAAACCTGAATGGGCACCCAATGAAAACCAGAATGGCCCAGTGAAAACCAGAATGGGTCCCAAAGGAAATCAGAATGGGCCCCCAGTGGAACCAGAGTGGATCCCAAATTAAAACCAGAATGGGCCCCAGTGAAAGCCAGAACGGGCCCCAGTTTGGGCTGGTGTGCCTCTTTGGCCACCAGCTGGAGCCACCTGTGTTTGGTCAGGGCATAAACACTCACCCCTTTCCCTGCCTCCTGAGCCCTGCAGAAGGAACCCCTCTGTCTTTGAGGGGCTTTGTGCTCCTCAGCTTGCCTGGCTGTCCCCGTTCCTTTTAGGGTGGCTGTTTTTATCCTGTTAACCATACTATGGGGCTGAGGGGGTGATTCAGAGCAGSTTTCCATCTTCATGCCCATTTATTCTGTTTTTGTGCAGCCTGGCAGRGTTTTGGTGCTTGCCTCCTGCCTTGCCTTTACCAGTGGATCCCTCTGGTTCCTGCTGAGGGAAGCTGGGTGTGGAAATGCCAATTTTGGCTTTTCCTGAGCCCTTTTTAGGGTGGTTTTGTGGATCTTGGATCTTTCCTTCTCTGCTGATCCTACAAAGCCAGGAGGCTGCTCAGGGCCTGAAGATGTGAGGGGATGGTTTGGGGGTTGGATTTACTCACTGRGGGAAATCTGATCTTTGCAGGGAACATTTCACATCTTTCCCCTTTCCTTTTGTGCAGGCCACCCCGAGATCTGGACTCCAAAGCCTGCATCTCCATTGGGGAGGAGGTGAGAGCCAGACCCCTGTGGGGTCAGGGACCATCTTGGGGCGGCTGCTTATGGGATTGCTTCACTTCAAACCCCCCAGAAAAGGGCAGATGGTTAAATCCTAAATAATTTTTTTTTTAATTGGGCTGCTATTAAAAATAATGCAGCCCATTTTACTCAAAGGGGAAGGTGGTGAATAAAAGCAGAGAAGATCCAACCTGGCACTGCTGTGCCCCCAATGCTCACCCTCCCATGGCACGTGGGCTCCCCTCATATTTTCCACCGTGGAAATTCCTTCCCTGCTGCACTGAGGTGCAGCTAATCCCCTGGAAATAGCCATTAGAAAGCCAGGGGGTTGCTAGCAGAATGTTTTGCTCTCCCCCTCCATTTTTAGGGAATGATTTCAAATCCTTTTGCTGATTTAAAATTTTCACCCAAAATATTTCSCTTTGCTGGCACCGAGGGTCATTTCCTCAGGAGTTCAGCTCGGGGTGGATGTTCCTGCTCTGGAAGAAAATCCTTCTGAGAGCATGGAAACCAATCCAGCTGGTCTAAAAAAMCAGCAGGGAAAAACCAGACCTCGGGACAG
This sequence comes from Malurus melanocephalus, assembly GCF_030028575.1. Taxonomy (NCBI): domain Eukaryota; kingdom Metazoa; phylum Chordata; class Aves; order Passeriformes; family Maluridae; genus Malurus; species Malurus melanocephalus. Next base: position 76,573 of record NW_026623904.1, on the reverse strand, counting down.
TTATTCTGATAGGAGAAAAGGAAAAAAACACTTTAAAATTGGACAATCAATTTATGGGGCTTGGTGACAGCGAGGTCATTGACGGAGTGAAATGCTAATCCAAGAGTGGGCTGCACTTTGGGGGTAGCAGGGCTGGATTTGGGGACAGCAGGGCTGGATTTTGGGATCAGCAGGGCTGGAATTGGGATCAGCAGGGCTGGATTTGGGATCAGCAGGGCAGGATTTGGGATCAGCAGGCATTTTAGGGGCAGCAGGGCTGGATTTGAGGCCAGCAGGGCTGGATTTTGAGGGCAGCAGGGGTGGAACTGGGATCAGCAGGGCTGCACTTTAGGGGCAGCAGGGCTGGATTTTGGGGTAGCAGGGCTGGATTTGGGATCAGCAGAGCTGAATTTGGGGTCACAGCACAGAACAAACCCCCAGGGRTCACTGGTACCTTTTTCCCCCCAGAACTTTGAGGTGAAGGCCGATGACCTGGAGCCCATCTCGGAGCTGGGCCGGGGCGCCTACGGGGTGGTGGAGAAGATGAGGCACATGCCCAGCGGGCAGATCATGGCTGTGAAGGTACTGCCAGCTCGGGATCCTGCCCTTGTGGGGTGCTGGGCACACCCAGAACACCCCATTCCATTCCCATTCCATTCCCATTCCATTCCCATTCCATTCCCATTCCATTCCCATTCCATTCCCATTCCATTCCTGCTGCTTCCTCTTTCCACACAGGGACATTTGGGATATTTCATCCAGAAAAAGGGGTTATTTTAAAAGTGAGATGCTGTGCATCAATCCCTTATTCACCTTATTATTCACCTTCATCTACAATATTCCTGTTTTCCTAGATTTCAATATAATAATTTTTTTAAATACACATATACATCTAAATTTATGTATTTTTTCTGATGTTGCCCCCTGTCCCATTCCTGCTGCTTCCTCTTTCCACACAGGGAGATTTGGGTTTTTTCTCCCAGAAAATGGGGTTATTTTAAAAGTATGATACTGTGCATCAATCCCATTATTCCCCTTCAGCTATGATGTTCCTGTTTTCCTAGAATTCAATATCACCATTTTTAAATACACATATACATCTAAACTTATATATTTTTTTCTGATGTAGCCCCTCAGATTCACTTTGTAATTACAAAGACAAATAAATCTTAATTAAAAAAGAGSAGTTTCTTCATCTGGGACTTTTTCAGTCTCCTTGGAACAGGAAGTTTTCATTGGGATTTTCACATTTCGCCCTCTGCAGCGGGGCCTTGATTCATGGCAGGCCTGTAGATRCTATCAGGAAAAGTTTTCATAACAACAGCTTAAACTCATAAATTCGGAGATTAGAGAAAYGGTCATGGGAAAAACTGGAGCTTGGGAAGGACCACTTTTTGCTCGGCTGAATTTTATTTTCCTTTCAGAGATGCAGAGCTGGAAGCTCTGAGCAAACTGAAGGAAAGYTCTTGGCTGTGGGTGCTGCYGTGCCCCAGGRTCTCTGTGCTCTGCATTTGGGATTTTTGTTGGTTTTGGTGCTCACCAAAGTGCCAGAGAGCTCTGAGGGTGATGGAAGATCTCACTTGGGGTTTTCTGGGATGCTGATTCTGTCCCTTTGCTGCCCTCGAGGGCTTTGGCCAAGGGACCTGTGTGGGCAGCTGAGGGTCTCCAGGGCTTTCACATCAAAGACATCTTTTCTTGGGAGACTGGGAAATGCCCTTTTTCCTGAGAAATGCCCTTTTTCCTGGGAAATGACCATTTTCCAGAGCCATGGGAAGCTCTGGCTATGGATCTGCAGGGCTGGAGCCCTCTCTGGTGCCCCAACCCTGGTGCTCACTTCAGCCTGAAAATCCCAGCTTTCCACCAGCCTGGAACTGATTTCCTGCTCCTTTCTCCTCTCCCAAACCTCTTCTTTCTTCTGTCTGTGGCAAAAAGAGTGATGTTTGCAGGGAAGAGGAAACCAGCTGGGTGAGAGAACTCGTGGGTGCTGGGCTGGGGAAGTGCCTGTGACAACAAAAGGCACTGCAGGGGTGGCCTGAAGGGTGGTGGAGGGGTGCAGGGGTCTTTGGGACACCCAGAAATGAGGTGGCAGCCCCCCCTGAGAGCCCCCCGTGCCTTGCAGCGGATCCGAGCCACGGTGAACAGCCAGGAGCAGAAGAGGCTGCTGATGGACCTGGACATCTCCATGAGGACAGTGGATTGTCCCTTCACTGTCACCTTCTACGGGGCTCTGTTCAGAGAGGTGAGGCTTCCCTGCACTGCCCAGGCTCCCAATTCCTGCTCATGGAGCTCCTGCATGTGTCAGGGATGGAATTTCCATCTGGGCACGGGGATTTGCTCAGTGCTGCCCTGAGGATTGCCCTTCCTGTGGCTCTGGGTGTGGGGACAGCCACCAGCTCATAGCCCAGTCCTGCAGGGSTCAAATCGCCCTGCCTTGATTTCCTCAGAGGAGGAAAACTCTGAAAAGTTGGATTTATTGAAGAGCTTTAAGCAGAGCTGAACTTCTCCTGGCTGGGCATTGGGAGTTCTGATGATTTCCTGGGCATTGGGAGTTCTGATGATTTCCTGGGCATTGGGAGTTCTGATGATTTCCTGGGCTTTGGGAGTTCTGATAATTTCTTGGGCTCCTAAATCACCAGGGCTAAGTTTGGGAAGAGCACACCCTAAATGGAAGGGAATTTGAGCAGCATTTGATTCCAGAGTAGGGAAAAGAGCCCAGCACAGCTCTGCTGAATGGGTTTTAAAAAATAAGGGAGGGCCAAAGAGGGCAGCAAAGGGCAAAAGGGCTTGGGAAAGGGAAAAGGAAAAGGGAAAATGGAAAAGGGGAAGGGAAAAGGGGATGGGAAAAGGGAAAAAGGGAAGGAAAGGAAAGGAAAAAGGAAAAGAATAAGGAAGAAGGAAGGGATGCTTTGCTCCAATATCTCAATATCTGCTTGCGTTGTTCTCCAGGGAGATGTGTGGATTTGCATGGAGCTGATGGATACCTCACTGGACAAATTCTACAAACACGTCATTGACAAAGGCCTGACGATTCCCGAGGACATCCTGGGGAAAATCGCAGTCTCTGTGAGTGTCAGGGTGAGGAGGGGAGGCAGAGGGGGTTTCTCTTCCAAGCCAAGTCCTGCATGCCCCTGTGCCAGCCTATGTGCACATTCCCAGCTGGCCTCACTGCTCTCAAGTGCTGTTATTTCTGACACATAAATTCCCCCCAAACAGAGGATGGAGAAGTGTCCCAGTGTGAGATTTGGGGCAGTTCCTTTCCCTTTTCTTGGATCCCTGGGTACCCCCAGCACCTCAGGCTGCGGGGACGGTGCAGGACTCGTGGGGGACGTGGTTTGCCATCCCTCCTGGCAGATTTGGGGGTGCAGCCAGCTCTCATTTCCTGCTCCTCGKGGCTCTGCCAGCTGTGATTGACAGTGCCTTTGTCGTTTCAGATTGTAAAAGCTCTCGAACATCTCCACAGTAAACTCTCCGTGATCCACCGAGGTGAGTGCCAGGCACACCCTGCCCTGCCCTCAGCCTGGCAG
>NW_026623904.1:62769-72710 GCF_030028575.1 Malurus melanocephalus | reverse complement strand
TGTCCCTGTGACCTCGGTGAGCTTTAGGCCAGGCTTTGCTGAGGTTTATCCCACAGCTCCACAGCTCTGTGCTGCAGTTCAGGGAGAGTGATCTCCCTGCCAGCCTCATCCTTGGGCACATCCAGCCATCCTCACCCCCTTCCCTGAGCTTCCCTGAGCTTCCCTGAGCTTTTCTGCACTTTCCTGAGCTTCTTTGAGCACCAGTGAAGCAGACCAATTTGACACCTAAAGCAGCCTCAAATGAAATCCTCAATTCCCTCCTTCAGCTCCTCTGATTTTTCCCCTCTGGAGCGTCTCAAAGGTGCTGTGAGCATGCCTAGAAAGAAAGGAATTTGCTGCTTGACACCTTGATTTTTAAAAGGTCATTTTTGGGTTGTCAGGAGGAGGAAAGAGCCCTCCCTGGAGGGAGTGGGTGCAGAGTTCAGCCAGAGCAGGCAGAGGTGCAGGTACAYCCTGCCTTGCCTGGGGTTGAGTTTYTGCCCCTGKATCTCTTACAGGAGCTGGGAAGCGCTGCTTGGCTGGGTTTCTATGTCCTTGTTTGATTTCCCCTGAAAATGATTTTATTTCAGTGTAGCAACAGATGGRCGAGGGTTTTGGACACCTGAGGCTTCTGATTGCAGAACGCTGATTAGAGAGCAGATGTTAACGAGCTGTACACCCACAGTTCTGATAAGCAATGCTCAAACACAGCTCTGACCTCCTTCAAGGGGTGTTTTCAGCTCTTCTATTTCATTTTTCACCACGTGGAGACAGAATCTCCGTGCAGCAGTTGTGGCAGCAGGGACGGGATTGCTCCTGTGGGGGATCCCTGGGAAAGCAGTGCTGGGATTCCTTTTGGGGTGAACCTCTCAGAGCAGTTCCCTGCTGTGCAGGGAGGCACCTCCATCCTCTCCTGGGTGTCACATCCCAGCATTTTCGGGTGGTTTGGTTTCCCTTCTGCCCAGGGGTTGTGGCTGTCCTCTGGAGCGTGGGGTGAGTGTGATTGTGGAACCACGATGGGATGGGCTTGGCTGCTTTGTGGGGACACACAGGAGGCAGATCAGTCTAACAGTGATGGGTAGATGGATGGACGAAGCATTCATGGTTTCTGTGAGCTGTGGAGCTCCTGAACCTCTCCTGCTCCTGCTCCCACTGATCCTTAAAACCAATCCTGAGCCTCTGATCCTCATCTCTGCTCCCTCCTTCCCCCACAGCCCTGCCACCCTTTGCTGCCCCACATCCTTCCCCCGTGGGTTTTCCCTTCTGCTGGCCTGATTCCAGCCCCACGAGCCTTGCCAGAGCTCCAGCCCTGTGCAGGAATTGCAGTTCCATCCCACAGAATCMCCCCCAGCCCCGCRGAGCTGCTCCCTGAGAGCGCCYCGATGCCCRYGACCATTCCCCGAGCARTGGGATGTGACAGTGACACCCAGAGTCACCTCCTGCTGCCCTAAATCAGCCAGGGGGGTGTGTGAGTGAAGGGACAGYGGCAGGACACATGACAGCCCCACGAGGCTGTCACCTGAAGCCAGCACAGCCCTGGCCAGCGCGTTTTTGGCACCCTCGGTGTGGATTCCTTGGGCTCCCTCTGCTGATGGAGCCTCTGTGGCTTGGCCTGGCCACCTGCACGTGACAGTGACTGTGGTCTGTGTTCCTTCTTGCAGATGTAAAGCCCTCTAACGTGTTGATCAATACGCAGGGGCAGGTGAAAATGTGCGATTTTGGCATTAGCGGTTACCTCGTTGACTCGGTTGCTAAAACCATGGACGCGGGATGCAAACCCTACATGGCCGTAAGTGGAGAGGGAGCAGCCAGGGGAACCTGAGCCTGGGGGAGAGGATCAGCTTGAGACAGAGGAAAATGAGCACAGGGGGAAGGATCAGCTTGAGACAGAGGAAAATGAGCCTGGGGGAAGGATCAGCCTCACAGGGGAAGGATCAGCCCAGCCAGAGGGATCTGAGCCCTGGGGAAAAGGATCAGCCCCAGCCCCAGCCAGAGGAAAATGAGCCCGGGGAAGGGATCAGCCCCAGAGGGATCTGAGCCCAGGGGGAGGATCAGCTTGAGACAGAGGAAAATGAGCCGGGGGCAAGGATCAGCCTCACAGGGGAAGGATCAACCCAACCAGAGGGATCTGAGCATGGGAAGGATCAGCCACAGGCAGAGGAAAATGAGCCCAGGGGAGGGATCAGCCCCAGCAGAGGGATCTGAGCACAAGGAAAGGGTCAGCCCCGATATCAGTCCTGCAGATTTGCTTGGGGAGACGTGGCCCTGCGGTTCAGGGATTGATCCCCTTGAAGGGGAGGCAGATCTCGGGGCTCAGGCAGATCTCAGGGCTCAGGCAGTTTTCAGGGTTCAGATCACATCTGCTGCCTTTGTGCCTCCCTGTGGCCTTGGGGAAGGCTCTGCCATTGCCACCTCTTGGCCACTTGCCCTGTGGGGACAGGAGTACTGAGCATGGGGAGGAAAAATAATCCCCAGGACCGGGTCCCTCAGGCTCCTCCTCTGTGGARCACGGGGTGAAAACATTCCTGGAGAAGCAAAGTTTGTCACCCCTTGTGTGCCAGCTGTGCCAGGTCAGTGCCACCACCCCTGCCCTGGTGCAGGTGCCACCTGCTTTGTGTGACCCATTACTGGTGAGGATGGGGAGCCAGCTGGGCAGGACAGGACAGCAGRGTGCTGGGATGGGCTGGGGGCTCTGGGGCTGCCACCCTGGAACCCCCACCCTGGGCAGGGCACCGCTCCTCACCCACCTTTGTCCCYGTCCACAGCCTGAGAGAATCAACCCAGAGCTGAACCAGAAGGGGTACAGCGTCAAATCGGACATCTGGAGCCTGGGCATCACCATGGTACGGTCAGCTGGGCTGGCAGGGCAGCCTGGAGGGCTCAGTGCCACTCCAGGGGTCATTGTCACCCTGCAGTGACACTGGGGGCACTGGGAAAGCTTGGGAGGGGATGGGAACAGCTCGGGAGGGGACAGGGAATGTCCAGGGCTGAGGAGGGGAGGAGCAGGAGGAGGAGGAGGAGGAGGAGGAGGAGGAGGAGGGAGCTGCTGTGGGACATGGGGCTGCAGCTGCCGGGAGATGGCAGCATGGGCTAAGGCATGGCACAGGCGGGCTGGGCTCCCGGCACAGAAAAACCTTCCCAGTCCATGCTCTCAGCTCAGCTGTGCACAGAGAGTCCTCCCAGTTCATCCTCCCCGTTCAGCCATGCACAGAAAAACCTTCCCAGTCCGTGCTCTCAGCTCAACCTTGCACAGAAAAACCTTCCCAGTCCGTGCTCCCCGCTCAGCTGTGCACAGAGAGTCCTCCCAGTTCATCCTTCCAGCTCAGCCATGCACAGAAAAACCTTCCCAGTTCATTCCCCCAGCATCCAGCCATGCACAGAAACCTTCCCAGTTCATCCTCCCAGTTCAGCCATGCACAGAAAAATCTTCCCAGTTCATCCTCCCAGTTCAGTCATGCACAGAAAAACCTTCCCAGTTCATCCTCCCAGCTCAGCAATGCACAGAGACCCTTCCAGTTCATCCTCCCAGTTTCATTCATGCACAGAAACCTTCCCCGTTCATCCTTTTGGCACCCAGCCATGCACAGAGAGCCCTCAGCAGGGAAGGATGGGGGCAGCTCCCTCTCACTCTGTGTTTASGGGATCCATCTGCTCCCAAAGCTGTCCCACAGCGCAGTTTCCCTGCTCAGCACGGGGCTGGGTTGACTCCCAGCCTTTCCCAGGGATTGTTGGACATGGTGGGGTGGATGTGGAGCTGACTGGGTCTCCTCCAGCCTCTCCTGTCTGCTGGGGCAGGATGGGCAGTGTTTTGAGGAGATCTCAGAATCCCAGAATGGTTTGGGGTGGAAGGGACCTTAAAGCTCATCCCATTTCACCCCCAGCCATGGGCAGGGACACCTCCCACCATCCCAGGGTGCTCCAAACCCCATCCAGCCTGGCCTTGGACACTTCCAGGGATCCAGGGGCAGCCACAGCTTCTCTGGGAATCCCCTCCCAGCCCCCCCATCCTCACAGGGAACAATTTCCCCCAAACATCCGATCTCTATTTCTCCTGTTTTAGTTCTATCACTGTTTATCCATGCAGAAAGTCGCTCTCCCTCCTTTCTCTAAGCCCCCTTTAGATACGGAAGGGTCTCCAAGTTCCCCTTGGAATGTTCCTATCCCCAGGCAAACCCCACAAACACACCCTGGGTGGGCACAGGGCGATCCCACAGTTTTGGGGCACAGGCTGGGGATGTCCCCAATGCTGAGGTGTGGCTCGTGTCCCCAGATCGAGCTGGCCATCCTGCGCTTTCCCTACGACTCCTGGGGGACGCCCTTCCAGCAGCTCAAGCAGGTGGTGGAGGAGCCGTCGCCGCAGCTCCCGGCCGAGAAGTTCTCAGCRGAGTTCGTCGATTTTACCTCGCAATGGTAAAATTCCCCTTTTACCCCTCTGCACAGGGTACAGCCCCTGATTTTGGGGAGAACATTCCCTTGGGGAAGGGCTGAGCCCCGTGCAGGTGCCTGGTGCTGTGCAGGGACACACAGGAGGAGGGGATTTGGGGGCTCCTGGGAGCACAGGCAGGTGGAGGTGGTGCCTGAATCCAGCTCGCCTAAAGCAGAGGCTGGACAGAATTCAGAGAATCCAAACCAATTCTATTTATTTCAGAGCCTTCAGGGCCATTCAGGGCAATCCCAGACCCACAATGGACAATGGCTCACGGGTTTTTCACCCTTTCTCACTTTTGTCCATTTGCACGTCGGGATTTGCTGAATCCTCCAATTGCAGCTCAGCCAATGCAGTCATTCACTCCAACTTGGCTCCCCCAATTCTCTGTTGTTTCCATCTCTTGGGGCCTGGCACAGGGAGGTGTCCTTGAGTTTGGGGCTGCAGAGGAATTGTTTTGTGTGAAAATGGGAGAGCAGGAGCTCAGCACTGTCTGTGGAGTGTGGAGTTAAACACTGAGGAATTCCAAGGGTATAGAGACATGGAAATGGAGAARCTGAAATCCTGAGGTGTCACAGGGCAGAGCAGGGTCCCAGCACTGCTGGAGCTGCTCCCTGCAGCTCCCCTGGCCTGGAGAGAGCAGGGTTTGCTTTTCCATGGTGGCAGCAGTGCCAGCCAGGCTGGCTGTGCATGGTGGCCGAGGAAGGACAGCAGATGGACAAACAGAGAAATGTGAGCCCGTCCCCAATCCCATGCCCCAGGACGGGATTATCGGCTGCTCCTGCCCCAGGACTCGCAGTACCCACGTTCAGATTCCTCAGAGCCTTGCTCAAACGTGTTTTCATGTCCCTGGGCTCCAGCTGCTGTCTCCTGACCCACGCTGGGGAATACCTGCCGTGCCCTGGGGCTGCCAGGGGTGGGAGGTTCCTCAGAAAAACCCTCTGATGAGATGCCCCCCGTTTTTGCAAGGCCCACGCTGAGGTTTGGGAGCAGCTGCTGTTCCTCCTCCAAGCAGGGCTGCTGGCTCTGGAATTTCCAAGCTGTTGGTTGTGCCAGGCAGGCTGTTCCTYGCTGAGGAATTTGCTTTTCCAAGCCCTGTGTTTTGCAGCTCAGGGCTGCTTTGGGAGTTACATCCACGGCCACTTTGAGCAGCACCTGGCTATCCCTGTCTTTGCAAATCCTCTCCTTCAGGGTCACAAGATCCCTCCCGGACTCAGAATGGTGAACTTTGCACCAGTTTTGTGTTGTTGGCTCTGGGAGTTTTTTCTGACACYGAACCATGTCACGGCCACTCTGTGTTGAGCCTGGCTTAGCTCTGTGTTTGTCCATCTGCCAGGACAGTGAGATCTCATCACCTGTACCCACTGCAGGAAGGTTCCTGGGATATCTGAGTCAGGATCACACCCCAATATGACTCTTCATTCCTGAAAAGTGACATTGATTTCGGTAACTTATCACCAGATTTCCTGCTATTAGCAACCCGGCAATGAATATTTTTGTGCAGAGGGTCTAAATTAAGAGAGTTACACCAAATCTGGACACAGCCAACCTTCAGATCCACCTTGTCCTCGGGGCTGGGGCCGCTGGAGGATGTGACACATCTCTCACCTTGGCTCCAGCACTGCTGGCACGTACGGGTTCCTCTGTTCATTCACAACACCACAYCGAGCACGAGCCCTCCCCACACACCAGGAAATATCCATTCAGTGTGTGTGTCCCCTGCTTCCTCCAGCCTCCAGCAAATCCCTGCAGAGCTTCTCACTTTTGTTTTGCTCAGTGTGACACCTTTTCCCCGCCACCGCCGCGTACGTGTGCGAAGATCTTTTCAAGTCGCTCCAAGCGTCTTTCCCCTAAATACACTGCCAGGAAGCCAGCAGAGATTACGTCCTGTCTTTTTAAAAGCTATTTTCTGCTGGAGGGAAACCAAAATAACTTCCAGCTCCAACCCTCCAGGGCCATCTGTTGTAGAGAGAGGAGAAAAAAAGGATGTCCCATGGAAGCGTCCCCGCTGATAACGGCGCGGTGATAAACAAACAGTCGTACACGTGCTCTGTGTGCAGTCACTGCTCCCAGGCACAGCTGGCAGGCTGRAGCTGTTCCCTGAGTCTCTGAGCACCCAAATTCTCAGTTTTTCCTGGCCCCCAGCAGCAGGCAGTGCTGGAAGTGGTGGTTTTGGTGGTTCCAGATCTCCTGGTGGGCCTGGAGCTCTGGTACCCGGCACTGCTGGCTGTCGCTGTCCTCAAGGTTTAAGTTGTTTCCTCAGCTCAGATGAGGAGCTGAACTTATTCCACAGAGTCTTTGGTGTGATTTGATGGCCTTGTTTCAATTGCAGACAGAACGTAAATTCTAATTTTTCCCTTTTTCTTCCCATTAAAGCTTGAAGAAGAATTCCAAAGAACGGCCAACATACCCAGAGCTTATGGTGAGTGTGGCTGCATGGAGCAGTGGTTAGTTCAGAGCTGAAATGGGGTGCTGAAGGCAGAAATTCCAACAGTGACAGTGATTTGGGGTGCTCAGCATCTCTGTTTTCATAGCAGGTGGGAGAATTGTGGTACTTCAGAGTCCTGGGAGGGTGACTGCAAAGCAGAGCTGCTCTTTGAAATCTCAGCCAGGTGCTTTTCCAGCCAGATCAAGGGAGAAAATCCCAGCACTGTCCAGTCTCAGTGGCAAAATCACCTGGGTTAAGGGTGGAAATTGCTGCAGGATTTCCTCAGGCACTGCTATTCCCTACCCCACAAATTTTGGGATATGCTTTTTGTCATCAGAGGCTCTGATCCATCACCACTCGTGCTKTCTGCTCCAAGGGGAGAAGGTGCCAGGGTTTAAGCTGCTTTTTACCTGGAAACCCATGACCCTGAGTTGTGAGCAGTGAATAATTCCCCTGGCATTTGGTGCTGGGCCCTGTAATGCAATTAAACTACATATAATATAWATAAATATATATATACATAAACTATATATAGATCTGACTGACACACAGCTTACCCCAAAACTGATTTCAAACAGAGAGGCCTGAGATTGATGGCTTTTTTCCCCAGCTTTTTTTTTTTGTGTGTGTGTGTGTGTATTATTGAATAAATCCATCTCTATATTTTAAGCAAATTTCCAAACTTTGCCAAGTGGCCTTTTATCAAAAAAGGTTTCACCGAGGCAGCTCTGTGTGCTGCAGCATTGACACCCGTTGGCAGGGGARTGCATTTCTATTGAATTAGGTTCTTGGATCAGCCCTCGGCAGTATCTCAATGCTGTGGTATTTTATGGCTGCCGTGGATGTTGTGAGGTCCTGTGGCTCAGGGTTTCTGTTTTGTTGGGGTTTTTTCMTCTCTCTTAYGGCATTAAGTTGCGGTCCCGGCTTGGACTCGGTTGTTCAGACCAAGGCTGCTCCTTTGCTTTCCTGTGGAATTGAGGTTTCTCATGGAAAATGTGACTCTGTGCTATCTTGAGCATCAGGGAAAGCTGATAGGGGTGTTTAATTCTGTGTAAAATCCCATTTCCCCAGGTGAAGGGGACATGGAGCTGCTGTGGGATTGCACACCGGGCCTGGCATGGGGGGCTCGGGGGCAGTGCCAGCCTCAGGTTTGGGGTCCTGCTGTCACCCCTGGGGCTCTGCTGCCACCCCTGCGGTCCTGCTGTCACCCCTGGGGCTCTGCTGCCACCCCAGGGTCCTTCTGTCACCCCTGGGCTCCTTCTGTCACCCCTGGGCTCCTTCTGCCACCCCTGGGCTCCTTTTGGGCTGTGGCAGCTCTGCCTTGGTTGTCACTTCACCAGGGTGTGACAGCAGGGTAATATTGGTCATTTGTTAACACACCAAAACCTCCTTCCTTGGCTGGAGGATTGTCTGAAAAGCTTTTTGCTCCAGCCTGGTGAATTATAATAAACTCAGCCGTTTTTTTTTTTTTTTTCTCTCTTTCCTTTCCCAGCAACATCCTTTCTTCACCCTGCACGAATCCAAAGAGACAGACGTCGCCTCTTTTGTCAAGCTCATCCTGGGAGACTGAGAACTGGACTTGGGAAAGAATTGCCCTTCTGTGGACTGGTGGGTGCAGGGGAGGGGCGCGTGGCAGGACCTGTCATGGAAGCACCAACAGAAAGTCGCCGTCGTTTTGTTCCGTTTCGTTTTGATTCTGACAAACCCCACCTCCCGCCTCGCCCGAGTTGTTTTTTGTTTTTTTTTTTTTAAAAGGGTTCTTTGGTATCCATAGTGACATAGAACGAGCTGGTTAGTGGAATGAATTTTAATGAGGTTGGTAACCTTAAAGCAAAAACAAAMCGATGACAACAACAACAATAACAAAAAAAATTTTGAAAGAGTGATTTACATATTTAATGAGAGTCGAAGTTCCTCTTCCTAACTCGCTCCTCATCCCCCTTCCCTTCCCCTTGAACCAGAATTTGCTTTGTCATGGTAATAGGTGCTATGGTAGTCATGAAGTTGTATGTAGATTTATATTTTGTCCCTTCCATTATTTTAATATTTATGTTAAGTGCTCGATGGAATAGATTTCTGTTTTATATGAGGATGAGTGCGTGGTGACGATGATGATGATGCAAAGTGAGGCCGCAGCCAGCAGCACTCGCAGGGCTTTGCTGGGAAAAGGGTCTGAGGAAAGGAGAGAGAAGAGGAGAAGAGTCTCTGTTGTGGGATTTATTTAATGTGCATCATGAAAGGAATTGATCAGCAAGGCCTGCAGCTCTGCAGGTGCCCCTGTGTCAGGGAGGGAGCCCTGCTGTCCCCTGGGGTCACCTCTTTGGACACTGCTGGGTGAGACAGCCTGGGACAGCCCTGGGACAGCTCTGGGACATCCTGGGACAGCTTGGGATAGCCCTGGGACATCCTGGGACAGCCTGGGACAATCTGGGACAGTCCTGAGACAGCCCTGGGACAGTCTGAGACAGTCCTGGGACAGCCCTGTCCCTGTGTCCTGCTCTGCAGAGCCCTGGGGATCGCTGGGACAGTCTGGGACACGTTCCAGAGGGATGAGGTGTCAGAGGAGTTGCACAAAGATGAGGAAGAGGAGGAGGCAGCCCTGGTCAGTGCCCGCCTGCCCAGCAGCACTGCAGTGCCCGAGGCTCCCTTGGGCTGGGGATGAGCTGCTTTGGGCCTCAGAGGGAGCTCCTGTCGGGGTGAGACAGGATCACAGGGGCACAGGCACCACTGCTGTGCACAGTGGAACGTTTCAGTGATGGTTTCAGGGCTTTGGCACTGTGCTGGCAGCGATCCCTCCGTGCTTGCTGCAGAGTTTGGCAGTGCCAGCGCTCCCAGGAGCTGTGCTGGCACAGGGGTTGGGCTGTGGCCACTCCAGCTGGGACACTGTGGGCAGCCAGGAGGGCTGGGCTCTGCCATGGGCGCCATGCAGGGACACTACAGCCCCCCTGCCCAGAGCTCAGTGCTGCTGGCCAGCTCCTGGGGCCAGGCTGCACGCCAGGGACAGCAGAAAAGGGTGGGGAGCAGGGAGAGGGGCTGGAGATGGCACTGCCATGGGGTCAGGTCACTGCCTGGAGCTGGGGCATTGTGCCCTGGGCTGCTGCCTCCACA
>NW_026623904.1:50256-62333 GCF_030028575.1 Malurus melanocephalus | reverse complement strand
CCTTTGGGGCCGGATCCTGGACATCCCTGTCCTTTGGGGCCGGATCCTGGACATCCCTGTCCTTTGGGGTCAGATCCTGGACATCCCTGTCCTTTGGGTCAGATTCTGGACATCCCTGTCCTTTGGGGCTGGATTCTGGACATCCCTGTCCTTTGGGGCCGGATCCTGGACATCCCTGTCCCTCGGGGTCAGATCCCACAGGAACACCCCTTGCCCTGCAATACCGAACTGCAGAATGTCACCCAGCCCTGCTGTGCCACGCTGCCCTCGTGCAGGATGTCACTCTGCAGCCTTGCAGTGCCACTTTGGCAGAATGTCACCCAGCCCTGCTGTGCCACACTGCCCTCGTGCAGGATGTCACTGCAGCTTTGCAGTGCCACTTTGACAGCTCCAGGCTGTGCTGGTGCAGGTTGGAGCAGTCTGAGTGGGTTTTGGGGAATGATCCCAAATGGACAGGGCAGTGTTGAGAGCAGGGGCTGTGCAGTGGTGGCACCCCTGGTGCTGGGGATGTGCCAACACTGCAGAGAGGCGCACAAAGACACCGCCAGTGCCTGGGCTGTCACTCACTGTCACTGTCACTGCCACCACGGGGGTGGCTGTGAGCCCTGCAGTGGTGCAGCTCTGCCCTGGGGCCGGCACTGACAGAGCCAGGAGAGCTTTTCTCCCGGGATTTATCGATCCTCATGCCCTCAGCTGCAGGGCAGGGGGCTCAGAGAGGGCTCCCAGGACTCAGGGTGGGATTCAGGGGTCGTGCAGGCTTTGGGGAGGAGGTGCCCCTTGCCCAGCCCTCGGTGAAGGATCAGCTCCACACCCCGCTCGGTGCCGAGGGGAACCTTTCAGGTCACATTTCGTGGTGGCTGAAACACGAGGATGTTTTAGTTGACAGCGTAATTTTAAGAGGCCTCGCACGGCTCATGATCTGCCCTCTCATATTCCATGGGGTGTGTGTGGTGTGTATGTATGTGTGTGTGTGTGTGTTTTCTCTCTCTCACTTTCTCAGAGTCACTGTTTTGATTGATTGTCCTCAGCTGCAGCTGCAAGTCCAGCSAGCCCGTTTATAGACTTGGTTCCAGCATCAATCCTCCCTTTGAAAAACATGACATTTAAAACCACCCTTTGGTTTTCCTGCATATGGATCTGATGCTTTGGTTCGAGATTGTTTTCTCCRCTTTTCCCCTGCAATGTAAGTCTCGTTTGGACGCCGCGTCTCCTTGACCTCAGAGCACCTTTATTTCAGTGCCATTGTAATTGGCAGGTTGGAYTGATGAGCCTCTGTCAAGGGTCAGTATTAATGGCAGATATTAATGTCACCAGCGTTTTCTCAGTAGGGAATTAATGGCAGCGTTGTCTGCAGTGAGKAATTTCTAACAGGGTTCCTCCATGCCTGCACTCAGGGCTTGCTGTGATGCTTTGATGCTCCTGCAGTGCTCAGGCCGTGTCATCCTTTTGGTTTTAATGACATTACAGTGGGGCACGAAACAAATCAGTGCCCTCCCTGYTCCTTCTGCATGACTTTGGTGCTTCCAAAGTCGTTTGTGCCAGCCCAGAGTGAGTGAGGAGTGGGCTGAGCATGAGGATGGAAAGTGAGTGAGGGGAGCTATAGGGCTTTGTCTGACCCGGGAGTTTATCTTAGAGAAAAGCCTGAGCTTGGTGGGCTCAGCTCAGGGAGGAGAGCCAGGGACTGCTGGGTGCTTCAAATCCTGCCAGATCAAAGCCAGGCTCTTCTCCCTGCCCTTTGTGACCTCGGTGAAGATTAAAGAAGCCTTTGCTCTCTGCTCAGATCAGCACAGCCTTGACTGGGACAGACCCAGTTCTGGGATTTGAACCTTCCCTGACAGCCTGGCCCCCTCGAGGGGTCAGGGCTCAGAGATGTTCTTCACAAAGGTTTTTGTGTTCGCACAGCACGGGGCTGTGGCAGCCTGGGGGCTTGCCCCCAACTGGGATTTTTAGAGAAGCAGATCTCAAATGCCATAAACATGGGGAAAAAACCCCAAACCAGGGAGCAGAGAAGAAGCAAAGCTGCTGGAAGCTGAGCTGTGACCTGGACTGGCTGTGGATGGATTTATCACAGATTATCAAGAGGCACAGCCCATCCCAGAGATCCCCAAGTGGTTTTTCCCATCCTCTTCTTCCCCCACCACACAGCTCCTGATGTTTTTGCATTCTCCAGGATGCTGCAGGCCTTGCCATTGCTGGAGCTCTGAAGTATCTCTGGCAGAAAAARTGTTTTCTGGGTCCCCAAGAGCCCAGTGGTCCCTTAAATCTGAAAGAGGAGCCWGAGGGCATTTTCTGGTCGCTATTTTTGAGCACCAGGTCGATGCTGCTGCACTGGGTGCAATGCCCACCCTCCCTGGAGCTTTTCCAGGTGGACAGASCTTGACACAGATATCTCTGTACTGTATTTCTGTTGAGTTTGCTGCTGACAGAGAGGCAGCTCTGCCTTGTTACAGAGGTGGAACATCATTTCTGGAGGAAATGTGTGACGGAGGTGGATCCCTACTGGGAAAAAGCTCCATAAAAAGATGTGCAGTTGATCTCCCTGTTGGTCAGGGCTGGTGGAAGGGGCTGCCCGAGGCTGAGGGCTTGAGGAAATCCTGCTTGGTCAAGGCAGAATCGCTTTGGTGGCTGCTCTGGTGGAATTCAGACAAGGTTCCCACCAGCTCCCCTTTTTWATTAAAAACAACCCCCAAACTCCTCTCAGAAAAACCAAGATGCTCTGTTTTTTCTCCCCTCTTCCATCTTGTTCATCTCTGATGAACTCTGGGAACCTGTCTTGGTGCTTTCACTCTTCCCACACCAAAGATTTCTGCTTCTCTAAGCCACGTTCCTGCCAAGCCAGATCTTTCAGTCTTGCCTCAAAATTCATCCTCTTCCCCGCTCCTTGGGGTTCCTTTTGTTGCTGCTGCTTTTCCACCGAATTTCCTCATGTTTATTGACACATCTATTGTCGAGCTTCCTGGCCTCATGCAGCTCTCTTTTTGSGATGCAGGGAAAGACAAACAGCTGCTTTTATTTCAGTGGCCCTGCTGGTGGGGAAATACTTTCAGTGCTGTGATTGCTGCAGATGGGATGGGTCTCATTTGGAGCTGGGGTCACCGAGGGTGTAAATTGGCATTGCTCCACTGGCTTGGCTGGAACGAGGCCAGTTCTGTCCAGCTGAGAATCTGTCCTTAATGTCTAAACACTTATTACGCACTAATAAAGATTAATGACCGTAAATCCCCGCGGATTAGGCATAAARTGGCGAGTTTTGCTCATTAATCTTTATTGCCAAATGATGGGTGTTGATTTGAGAGGAGTCTCTGTGTTCTGGACATGCTCTGAGGAGTGATGGGGCTGAKCCTGGGGGAGCTGAAGGGTGGACAGAACACAGAAATGTCCAYGTGTTGGACACTCAGTGTCCTCCCCCARTTCCTGGTTTCCTTGAAAGCCCTTMAGCAGCAGCAGAGGATGAATCCCAGAGCTTTGTCTGCTCCTCTGGCCTCTGCCTGGGCTGTAAAACCCAGATTGTTTCTGGTGAGAAGGGATCAGGTCTCCTCATTAATATTTCAGCTCGGCCTTTCCTGGAGCAGATGGAGAATGTGAAATTTGCCCTGTGCTCTGCAGAGCTGGGAGATTCCCCCCGGGCTGTGTTGGAGGTTGAAAGGACTCTGCTCCTTCACACAACCCCACTCCATAAAAACAGCAGATTTTGCTCATAAATAGGGCCAGAAAAAGCTGCATCTCCATTCTGAGGTGTTTGCAGATGGATAAACACAGCCAGGAGCTGGTGGTGCCAGTGCTCCAGGCTCAAAGTTCCATTGCTGTGTGAATGAAGAGAGCTTCAAGAGGGCAGGAAACTTTTAAGGATGGATTTAATGGCTCAGGGACAAAATGAGTCCTCTGGAGGCAGCAGGTGCCAGTCCACCATGCCAGGGAGGCTCTGGAGCAGAGAGAGAGGGCAGGACCCGGCCACAGGTCCTTGCAGGGCACAGCCTGGCTGCTCTCCCTCCCCACGGAATCCTTCAGGCCCAGATGGGTGGGCAGTGGGTCCCAGGTTGCTGCTGCATCCCCAGTTCCAGCAAGAGGAGCAAAATCTAAATCCCAAAAAAAACCAAACCAGGAAGTGACCCGAGGCAGGGAAAAAGCAGCAAGTGACCCGAGGCAGGTTGGTTCAGCACGGCCTCGTGCAGCGCTGCTTGAACGATGGGAAAAGCCTGGGAGAGGCCTCTGGAGCTGGGAGAGAAGAGGGGAARCATCTCAAGATGGTCTCTAAGCAGCTTAAAGCTGGAAAAACCCAGCAGGAGGAATTCCCCAGGAGCCCTCACAACCAGCGGTGCCGTGCCACTGGGATCACTGGGAGCTGCAGGGTGTGGTGATGGGGCTCCTTTAGGGCACCCCTGGCATGGCTGAGACCCCTCCATGGGCACCTGACGTGCCCTTTGTGGTTTTATTTGAATGTCTGGGGTTTTACCAGCAGCCTTTATTCCAGGGAGGAAGGTGAAGGGATCTCCATGCAGCTTTGGGAGAGGAAGGAGCTGTCTGTGCTCTCCAATCCCTGCTCCCCAATCCCACAGCCAGGCTCAGGCAGGGCCACAACCCCTCCCTCAGGAGGCTCCTGGTTTTCCATGAAGGAGGGGTTGGGGTCCAGCACGGGGATGAGCTGGGAAAAGCTTAGATTGGAAGCACCCGCGAGGCTCTGGAAGTGCCGATGGAAATCTCAAACCATCAGACATCCTCCAGCCATTCCCAAAGCTGTCTGGTTTTAGCCAGACCTGAAAACCCTTCCTAGAAGTTTTATTTCAGGGTGTTTTGAGCTGTTACTTTCGCTTTTGGGCTTAGCTAAATCCAGGAAAGAGTAATTTTTGAATCAAGACTAAACACACCCCGAGTATTCCTGACCTGATCAGGAAAGCTGCCTTTTGCTTTATCTTCCAGGAGTAATTCAGGCCAGCTCAGGGTTTAATTCAGTCTGGTTTTACCTCTAGATAATGATTCTTTTTGAGAAAATAGAGAGCAGACCGTGGTGTGGATGGAGATAAATGTTCCAGTGAGCGGGGCCAATGTCTGGTGGGTGGAAAAGCAGCTTGGAGTATCCATGACCTCCAAAACCTCACAGTTTCCCCAGGAATTGTGTGATGGAGGTGTTGGGATCTGCCACATCTGGATATTTTTCCCTGTGGGACAGAACATTCAGCCATCTCGGAGTGTCCCAAAAGCCTTCAGCATTCCCAGCTCATTTGTGTGGGGTTTTTTTCAGGATACTGTGAAAAGTCAGGAAGGGCCAGGTGTCCTTGATTTGCACAGCAGAGTGAGGAGATGTGGATCAAATGCCTTGTAAGAGCCCAAAAAAAAAGGTGTTTTTGAAGAGAAATCCCCGTCTCTGTCCGARCTGCTGAGCCAGGATCAGATTTTCCCAAATCCAGGTACAGCTGCAGAGCTCTCCATCCTATTTAACCCAAATTTAGTCCCAAATCCTCCCTAAACACCTCCAGCACGGACTGTGCCTTCTGGGGGGCAGATTTGGGCTCAAAATACAACAAAATAAAACATCCCCAACCCCAGGATTTGGCTCCAAATATTCCCTTTAAAATCCAAGTGTAAAGCAAATTTCCAGGGCTCGACCAGCATTTTTATTTTGGTGAATTGAGTGGTTTGTGCTTGGTGAGAGCTGTCCCCGTGCCAGGGGCTGCTGGAAATAGTCACARCATGCAAAATAGCTGGAATTCTGCATTTTTTTAATAGCAATACGACGAGGGGAAGCTGCTAAATGTAGCTTCTYGTAAGCTGGAAATGTGTTGGAGTAAAATTTGGCATTTCTCATAGAAAAAAAAAAATTTAAACTCTCTAAATTTGTCCAAAATTTTCAGTTTAAGGAATTACAGTTTGAGTAGCAAAGATCCATGTTTGACATCAGTAGATGTGATTTCTACACTTTCTGTCTGAAGGTGTGAAATCTGCTTTTTTTCTGGAGATGGTGGGAAATCTGTACCAAGGATATTTCTACATAATTGTGGCTAGAAGAAAAAAAAAGCAAAACCCGCCAAAATATGAGCAAAAAATGGAAAAGTACCCAGTTCCCAGTGGTCTCTGGTGTTGAAGAGGGCACAGGTAAACATCTGAACATGTCAGGAAGGAGAAGACTTTCCAACCTGCTGTAATTTAAGTCCTTATTTTACCTTATTTTTAGGATTTTTTTGCAGTAACACCATTTGTTTTATAACTGTGAAAGTCTCTGCTTTTCCATCCACATGGAAGGCTGATTATTCTTTCTCATGTTCTTCTTATTTATTATTTATCCCTTTCTGGTACTCTCCAAGAGGTGCTGAAGGTATCTCCCAGCCATGTGGAMTAATCCCTGTAGTATCTCCTAACAGCTGGCATAGCAGTAAACAACTAATTATGATTTTAAATTATATTTAGAGCAATTTAGACTTTTTTTTTTAGTGTACTGATCTGCTCTAGAATTAGGGATGGGGAGAAGGATTTTTTTTTAAAATGCTATTTTAAAAAAAAATTCTTTAAACATCTTGGAGACTTTTGAAGAAAGCTGCTCACTTTTAAGGTTTTTAGTAGGAGAAGCACCAGCTGGGTTTTAGTTGTTCCTTTGAGGGGATTGAGCAGCGCCAGGGTTCAGTTTAGCTAAAATAGAGATAAAATGCTCTGTGTMACATCATTAATATCACCCTGAATCCTGAGAAAACAGAAAATGAAAAACTGAAAATTGCAATCTGTTTGGTGACAAACTTGATTGGTGCCAGGCTTCTCTCAGATTTCAGATTTCTGTGGGGTCACTGGGATGGTCAGGATTGCCCCAAGGCAGGGTTGGGGACAGCCAGGCACACCCTGGCCATGTCACCTTTGGGGACACAGGACACGTGTCCTGCAGAAAGGATGGAGCAGTTCATCAGCAGCTTCTTGCTCTGCAGGAGATGTGGAAGGAAATCCCTTCAGTGTGGGAGAGAATCAGGGCTGGGGGCTCAAAACCCATCAGGTTTTGTTCTTTTTATTCCTTTCCCACTCTTGGAAAGAGGCTTCAAGAGCCTCCCCATCCTTTCTGATAAAGAAAAATGAAATCAGAGACSCACAGAGTCATCCAGGGTGGAAAAGACCTTCCAGATCATCGAGTCTGAGCCTCCCCCAGCACTGCCAAGGCCACCAGTAACCCGTGTCCCCAAGTGCCACATTCTGGCCTYTTTTAAAGCCCTGCAGGGAYGGTGATTCAAGCCCTGCCCTGGGCAGCCTGGCCGCTGTGCTGCAGCCGCTTCCAGACAGCTCGCGCCGCTTTCCTGGTTTGTTTTTCCTTCCCCCWATGTATAAGAGACGCTGGGTAGCGGAATGTGGAATTGATTAGGAGTTCATAAAGCAGGGACCTCAGAAGGATGTGGGTATAAATGCTTTTCAGGCATCCGAGGTGAACTTTAAGTGGAGCTTTGGCCCTCGTCTGCTTTCTGCTTCTCCAAAACCATTTATGAGAAAGTGGAGCTGTCAAAGCCATGCATGAACTTTGCCTTCTTGCAAATAACTTGTCTCGAAGTAAATTGTCCAAATGCACAAGGAACTTGTCTCGAAGTAAATCCAGTAGCTCTGCAGAGCTGGAATTATGTGCATTAGGGAGTGTGTGTGGTGTGTGTTTGTGTGTGTGTGTGAGCACGTGTCGTGCTTGGTGGGGTGCAGGGAGTAACTCGACCATTTTGGGAGATTTAAAAAATAAAAACACAATGCAAGTGCTTTTACAAAAAAAAAAAAAGGCAACGTAAAATATTTATTTCTTGGCAGGAGTACATCAGACCACATCTCCCATCCTTCTTTTAATTGCTTGGTGTTTGTTTGTGTTGTCTGAGGCTTTGCTGGCCCGTTTCCTCCACGGGGCTCTGTGCTGCTCGCAGCCGTCACCTCACACAACCCCTGTCACAGCCTGGGCATGGGGCAGCTCCAGCCCCTCCGAGAGCACTGGGGTGCAGCCAGTGGCAGCAGGGGCAAGGGTGGTGTTGGATTAAACAGCAGAATGGGGGTGATTTTCGATGTTGTTGAGGAAACTTTCCTTGCGAGGATCAAAACCACCCCATCCTAAGGCAGGACCCCAAATCACAGCCTTGGGGAGGGTGAATTGGCCAGACAGAGCAGGAGAGTGAGACTGGAAAGGAAAGAGGGGCTGAGATCTGTGTGAGGTGGCAATGATGGAGAAGGTCCCTGTGGGTTTTGCCCAAGGTCTGGAGCTGCCCTGTGCCGGGCTGGGTGTCCTGAGCTGGGCACAGACACTGCCAGGCTCCATCAGCCAGGTCCTGCCGAGTTCCTGGGCTCTCCCTGTGCTCCAGAGCCCTTCTGGGGTCACCTGGCTGCCCACCTGCACAGCTGCCCACCCCCTTCCTCAGGCTGTGTTCCCCTCTCAGTGCTGCTCCGGGGTCTCTGGAGAGGAGCAGCAGCAGGAGGGTGACAGCAGGACCGTGTGTGTAACGTTTGGGAAACTTTCACTTGACGTTGTTTTAGTGCTTTTAGGATCCATGCTGAACTGGTATTCTTTAACTTCCACTGCCACAGATCTTCCTCCCCACCCTCTCCACTTAAATCAGATTGGGAAAACACATTTGACTCGAAAAAAAAAACAACCTCAAACCGACCCCAAACCGTGCTGATGGAAYGAGTTCATCCTCTTTACCGCGCTTCAGTTTTATTTCTCAGGACACCCCGAGGTTTTTCACTGCTGCTTCCAGAGGGGACAGAACACCTTTTTGGAAACTTCAACCACTGTAACCGTTTTCCAGATGTGTGTGCGTGCGTGTGCGTGCGTGTAACCCGGCCCCGTGCGTGCGTGTGTTCTGCTGAGTATCGTGTGCATCTCTGAAACGCTTCAAACGACCGCCTGGAAGTCAGAAACCAACCACCTCTTTCCAGTCATATGTTTGCCGTGACTTTTCGTAACCACACTTGAAACGAGTGGTCTTGGATGGAAATATTCAAAGAGCAGGGCATCTTTATAGCGATGGTATGTCGGTCAAATTACGGAAAATGTACACAGAAATAAATAAATGAAATTTAAAAGTACCGTGCTCTCGGCCTACCTGTGTTTACCTCAGTGGAAGGGCTGTGAGTGGTGTCGGGACATGCTTTGGGCTGGTCCAAACATGGGAGGTTTTTGGGGATCATCTTACTCCTTCGAGCTTATCAGCCACTGCTGAAAACCCAGGAATGCTCAGTCTGCTCGGCAGGAATAATTGTCAGCCCTGCTCCCGCTGGTTTTCCTCTCCCTGCTCGGGCTGGCGGAGCAGGCGCAGCCACATCCCGTCCAGCCCACATCAAAGGCTGCGCTGGAGGGACGGGAGCAGCAGCTTCCTGCCCCCCACCCTCCCAAAAATCAGCTTTTCCAGGGGCTCCAGGGCACACAGCCCCGTGCCCAGCATCGTTTTGGGGTGCAGCTCATGGGGCTGGGCTCTGTTGGGGTGGGAGGGTCAGCATCTCCTGGCCATGTGGAACCAACCAAAGGGGTTGGGTGCAGCTGTTGGGCTGCAGAACAGATGTGGRGCTTTGCTCTGTGTGTGCCCAGGTCCTGGATTGCCCTGCCAGCCCCATCRCTGTTCTCTGCACTGAAGCACAGTCACCTTTCTTTAAAAAGTGCTTTTGTCCTGATGCAAGGCCAGYGTCCACCCTGAATTACAGTCTGAGMCAAAGCGTTTTGCTGGAGCAGAGTGTGCTGAGCTGGGTCAGGCTGAAACTCGAATCTCCACTTGCCTGCTCCTCGTGTAAATACAACTATCCTCCCATTTCGATCAGAATTGCTGAAAACAATATCCCAGCTCCCTCTGCTGATCCTGCAGTCCCAGGCAAGGTGAAAGCACTGRCTGCAGAGCTGATGTGCTGCACGATGAACTGCAGAGAAACAGCCMGGTTAATGGAAGAGATTGGAGGGGCACAGGTAAGGAATCAACATTCATCACCTGGAAAAAGCACAGAAACCTGGGCTGAACGCTTCGGGATTGCAGCAGGAATGTTACCCCGCAGTGGGAATGCTGGTGATGCAGAGATTGCCATAAAAATGTCTGAAGGGAAGAGCTGCGAGAGGCACAGACCCATTTCTGAGAATCCTAAACCAAACAGCTGCTGAAGTTCTCCCCGCGCYGCGTGTGCGTGTGTGTTCTGTTTAAAAGGAAGAAATTAAGAGCCATACTTTTATTTTATCAAATCAAATTACCCCTGTATGCTCAGAATATTTATGCATCAGTGCTTTTTTTTTTTATGATTTTTTATTAGGGCTTTATCTCACTGTAATCAATTCCAAATACAAACCTATTTTTATCRCAGTAATGCAGCAGTAATTTATAAGATGTAGACGGAACGCACACGAGATGCCAAAAGCAATTTTATGGAGCCTCTTTTGTTGTCATCTACAATGCATCAGCTCTTGCCTTCAGCCTCCCATCAATTTTAAAAGCCCCAAGATGAAAAAAAAAAAATAAAAATAAATAAAAAAGAGCAAGTACAGCAGAGCGGCTGCCAAGGCCTGGAATAGCCTGAGATCCGTGTGCACCTTTGGGATGGAGGCTGATTGAACACGGCACAATAATGAAAACCGTGCTGAGCTTTGTAATGCAATTATTGGGGCTGACCAAATGGCAGATCCTGTTCCCTCTGCCTCCCTTGCCTGTTTCATGGATGCAGTTGTGAAGTCATTCCTTCATTATCCCAGCTAACATCGCATGGAAGGGAGGAAAAGAATGGGGAAAGCTGAGGGAAAGTCCTCGTGGCTGAGCAGAGCTGCCCTTCCTCATCTTTTTTTGAGAGCCCTCCTGGATGGGCTGTGATATTGGCTCCTAAAATGCAAATATGTCACAGGAAGCATTCCAAAATCCCCATCCCAATTTTCACACCARCCARCTGCCTTTGAGCAGCTCCACTGARMTCTSGTGTCCCTGAGGGGCACCTGCAACWGGAGCATCCATGGGTGTGTTCATGGTTGGGGTTCTTCAGTCTGCTCTCCCAAATTTCCCTGGTGTTACCACTCCAACACGCWTTTGGTTCTGGTGCTGGMAGTGCTTGGAGTGAAGCTGAAATCRATATATTCAYGATTAGACAAGTGGGAATGGTTTCAAACTGCCACAGAGCAGGGTGAGATGGGATATTGGGAAGGAATCRTTCCCTGRGAGGGTGRGGAGGCCCTGGCACAGAGTGCCCAGAAAAGCTGTGGCTGCTYRTGGATCTCTGGAAGTTTCCAAGGCCATGCTGGATGGGGCTTGGAGCACTYTGGGACRGTGGAAGGTGTCCCTGCATGATCTTTAAGGTCCTTTCCAACCCAAACCATTCAGTGAGTCTATAAATCTTCACAATCTATGAAGAAATTGCAAAATTTTTGAAGAATACCTTGCACCTATTAGAGGTGATGCAGTTCGCTGATGATAAAGACACAGATGTTTAATTCTRTTTCATTTACTAGCTGAATCCTACTAACAGACAAATTGCAAGTCCCTTCAGACTAAAAGCTCATCCCATTTATTACCCAATGATTGCTTTTAAGGGATGCATATAAATAGTTCTCTCTCAACAGGCTTCTATTAACCACAGGTACAGAAAATAAACGGAGGAACATTACAGAACGCTGACAAATTATTGATGGCAAACATTACCGAGGCACCTTTTGTTGTTTGCCTTCCCCTTTGATATCGGAGGGCTTTTGGGAAATAACAACCAGAGCGGTCCCTCCTGGAGGAATCATTGCTGAAGCATTCTGCATGCACATTACTTCAGGCCTCAGCACCGCCGGGTCAGGAGAGGAAGGCCAAGATTTGCTGATTGAGATCAGATGGCTGGTGGCGAGAAGGAATCTAGATGACTTAACTGGAGGGATTAAACTCGACTCCTTTGGCTTCCACTTGGCTGTTTCATAAACGGCGCCGCGCTCCCCTCGGTGTGATGTGTGGGCAGCGTGGGGCACCGGCTGATGCCTTGGCAGGGCAGGGCAGCCCTGCAGCTGAGAAGGGCAAAACCAGGGGAAATGGGAGCTAAAATTGGGGGTTTGGGCTAGTTTTAGCCCACGGAGCTCTAGCCCTTGCCACTCCAGCCAGGTTGGGCCGGCAGGGCTCTCCAGGACCGCTCTGGTTTGGTGG
>NW_026623904.1:35323-49911 GCF_030028575.1 Malurus melanocephalus | reverse complement strand
TTTCCTGCCCTCTGCAGGGTCTGTGGGGTACCCAAACACAGCCAATGTCCCCATGGCTGGCCCTTGGCTGCACCTTTGTTTGGTGACAGACCATCAGAGGGTTTTGTTGTTGGCAGTTCGAAGCCTCACCCGTTGGATGTATCCCCACGGGAGCAGATGGAGCTCTCTCCTCTCTCTCTCGGAGCCTAACCTTTAATTTTACAACGCTGATTGAAACCAAGAGTGGAAATAAAAAGTCAGAGCTGCTCTGTTTTCCTTCCCCTCCCTTCCATTATCTTCTTTCTTTTCCATCCATCCTCGTTTCGCATGCCTCTCAGATTGCGTCCCCCTGGTTTTCCAGTTATTTATTGACCCAGACCTAATTCCTTATTTCCAGAAATGTGTCATGAATCCTGCCTTTGAGCCATTTGCTTTTTGCTTTCCAGGCTCACCTCTCCGACCACGTTTTCCTGTAAAAGATAAGGATATATGGGGCTTGTGGAGTAATCTCAGCAGGAYGCCTGGGTTTCATTCATGGATCTGTTGCCACTGGCTCATCAGGGAAAATCAGGGGAGTTATTTCACCTTTCAGGGCCTCACCTCTGTAAAACAAGGCTAATAATTGTTATCTCTTCCTCGCAGGAGAGCTGGGGAGCTTTGCTAATGACCATCTGCTAAATGTTCTCGGAGCCTCACACGGACATTTCTACTGAAGTGCAAATTATTATTAGAAACCAGGGATTGTTACTGGATTGATATCAAATCATTGTCGACAGCTTCTCTSCAGGGAAAACTTAGGCACGGCCAACAAGAACAAGCTGCATGTTTTGAAGTTGTGCAGTTGATTATGTTGGCTTTCATCTTCTGGTAAGAGGATCCTCTGCCATCTGAACTCTCTGATCTCTGGGAAYGCGAGTCATCCAATCGGTCTGCAGGAAAATAAACCTCCGCAGACAAAAACAGCAAGTATCCACCTGAGATCGGATGGAGATGGGAGATTAATTCATTCCCAGCCCCCAGGGTTTAACCCTTGCAGAGCCAGCGCTCCTCTGGCCCCACAGGCAGTGCTGAAGGGGAGAGCAGAACCCATCCATGGCCCATCCCAGAATCTCCTGGGCTCGGTTATAATTGGAAACATGCAAATATTTARCAGCGAAATTGGGGCCACCGAAGGTTTCTATGGACAGTCTGAGGGTCACGTGTGGATCTCGTGGTTGCCTTCAGGGATTCCAGGTGCCAGGAGAGATTCCAGCTGTGGCTCCTTCCCAGCTGTTGTGGTTTAAYCCCAGCTCCAGCAGCTCGGCCCCACAGAGAACCAGAGARAGACYCAGARGGGTAAAAGTGAGAGAACTCTTGGGCTGAGGCAAAGATTAAAAATTAAAGCAAAAGCCACACAGGCAAGCAGAGCAGAACACGAATTAATTCCCCATTTCCCATGGCTGGCAGGGKCTCAGCCRTCCCCAGGACACRCAGCARGGAGRACAAATCACCCCAAATGTCCTCCCCTTGCTCCTTCTGTCCCCTCTTTATCCACTGAGCCTGCCACTGGATGGCCTGGGATGTCCCAGGGGTCACTTGGGGTCAGCTGTCCTGGCTGAGTCCCTTCTCCCACCTCCTTGTGCCCTCCCAGCTTCTTCACTGGAGGGGTGAGGAGCAGAAAAGCCTTGACTCTGTGTGAGGACAGCTCAGCAATAACAAAAACATCCCTGTATTATCAACCCTGCTCAGCACAAACCCCAAACCCGGCCCCAGAGTGGCTGCTGGGATGAAAATCACCCCCATCCCAGTCAGAACCAGTCAGTCCCAACAAGGATCCATCACGAGCTGAAGGACATCCCTGCACCTCTCCTGAGCCCTTTTAGTGCACGGCCTCATCTGCAGGGCTTTCCCTGAGCTGGAAATGGGGAATGAGGATGGCTGCAGGCTACAACCCATTATGGGGCACTCAATAGGAACAGCATCAATGGGGCCGGACAGAGAATGTCTGAATGGGGCTGGGGGCAATTACCAGGGCTGAGCTGTGAGGAGCAGAGAGCTCAGCTCTGCTGTGACACCAAAAGTGACAATTTACAGCTGGAAAGGTTTAGGAATAGCCCCCAGTCTTCCCCTTCTGACACCATTATKTGCCATTATGGTCACTGTCTCGTTTTGTAGGGTTTTAAGTGAAATAAATATGATTTAATGATGCTGCTGCAATTGAAAATCATCGTAAGTGCTACACTCACGCAACCAAAGCAAAACTGGGGGGGAAGATGGGGGATTTTTGGGAACTGCCAGGGTGATATTAGTATGGAAAATTGGTAACTCTGAGTTTTTAGGAGCTGCCAGGGGAATGTCAACACGGAAAATKGGTGAATCTGAGATTTTGGGAGCTGGTAAGGGAATATCAGTATGGAAAATTGGTAACTCTGATTTTTTGGGGGCTGTCAGGAGAATATCAACATAAAAAAATGGGTGAATCTGAGATTTTGGGAGCAGCCAGAGGAATATCAGCATAGCAAATGGGTGACWCTGATCTTTTGGGAGCTGCCAGGGGAATATCAACATCCCTGCACTGCACTGGGGCTCTGGAGACAGGATTGGTTCTCTCCCACAGCATATTGCAARTGGAAAAATAAATAAATAAAAATCRCCCAGTAATTTTTTAATTAAAAAAGRATAACAACCTCTTGTGTTAAAATTTTAAAAAAACAGTGCTCTACATTTAAAAAAAGGACTTGTAAAAGAATACGTGCCTTTTGGCTGTTTCCTAGAATATATAACTCGGGTCACATGGCTCTCATTAAGACACCAGAAAATGTTGTAAACTGGCATTTATAAGCTCGACATCGGAAATTTCTGTATTTTTATTTTGAATTTATAATCCCACTCCAAGATTTGCTGAAAGATATGAAACTCCACTTGAGGTTTTGGAAAGGGAATGATGTCTGAGCAAAACAGTCTCCTTTTGGTAAAAGCTCCCATCTGTTCRAGTTTTGACGTGTTCTTCAGGCAAATACGATTTTTTTTTCCTACATATATTTAAAAAAAACCAAAGCAGATCTGGCTAAGAGCACAGCCACTATTACTTTAACTGTTAATATTTCATAACATTGYATTTCTTAAAGATAAAATTACTTAAAATACACGGCAGGATAAACACACTCGCTCTCGTCTCTGCTGCTGTGGATCCCTGGGTGAATTTAACACTGAAAATAGGGAAGTTTTGGTCCCAAAATACACAAAAACATTAAAATCAGGGAAGATTTTAACCCAATCTTTTTTACACCAAGGTTTGAACGACACCACTCTGGGTTGTAAATAACGTCGTGAAAATTCAAATTTCCCTGTTTCCTCCAAGCTCGCATCTCTGGACATGGATCAAGCTATAAAATTAGAAAAAAATAAACTTATAGAAGGATGAAACGAGGTTTTTGCCTGTCACTCGTGAATAACCGAGGGATTTGGGAGCAGCAGGTTGAAGAGCAGCCGGCAGGGCTGATTTCAGCAGCTCTTTCCCGAGCAGGCTGCAGGTGGCAATACATTTATTCCTGTTGGTTCCTTTGCCCGAAATCCCCGGGATGCAGGCAGAGGAGGCTGCTCTCGAAGAAGGAATCCATGGGGAGGGAAATGGGATCGGTGTCACGGCAGGGAAGGGGTCAGGAGGAGATCAGATGGGTTTCCTGGCGGTGGAAAGGACTCTTTTATCCAAGCAGCTGCTGTGGATGTCCCATGTCACCCTCCCAGCCCCTGGAATCTGAGTGGAAGAATCATCTGGGAGATGGTCAAAGCTCTGGAGCTCATCCCTGAAAGTGGAAAAACACAGAATAAGGCATTTTAATCCCCCTTCCCCAAATCTATTTTTACGTTGTTCCCCCAGGAACAGGAATCCAGGCTCACCCTCCTTCCTCGAGGAAAACTAGAGAATAAAACTCAGATTAATGAAGTGATTTATAACATCCCCACGTGCATTTATAACATCCACCCATGCGGCAATCCTGCACCTCTGGGTGCCCCAGCAGGGCTCACCCATCACTAAAAGCATTTCTGAGGGGTTTTTCCATTGGGGTTTTGCTGGTCAGTCCTGGGACAGAGTTTTAAGTTTTGGGAGATGGAGGGGGAGCAGCCTGGGGATGCAGGAGGGGAGAAAAATCCCTTTTCCACGTGGARAAATGATTCTGGAAATGGGGCAGCTGTGCCAGGAGGGCAGGGAAAGCAGCACTGAGGGCTCTGGTGTGTCCCAGGAGCTTGGACAGACCAGGATTTACCACAGGGACCTGTCCTGAGGTGCAGAATAAGAAAGGTTCAGGCTCTGTGGGTTCCTCACACCATCCCAAGGGAGGGAACGGCGCTTTCTGCCCTTTTTKTGTGGGTTCTGAACCTTCAATCTCTGCCCTGAGGGCCTGCCCTGGAAACAGCCCCTGTTTGCCCTGCTGGGGGAGCAGGATTGTGGTTAAATGGGGTAAATGGGATAAAATGCTTTAAAATGATATTGCAGAGCACTCGCTGTGCTGGCTCTGAGTGTTCCCAAGCACGGCCTGGTCAGCCCCGAGCGCGGCCATTGCTCCCTCCTGAGGGCCGCACACACAGAGGTGCCCTAAAGGGCTGTCTGACAGCAGAAATGTCCTGTTTTGGTACAAAACCCACTGGATTTGGATCAAACCACCCCAGCCAAGCCAGACTGGTGACACAGTTCTGGCTGCTCCGTCAGGGAGGTGTCACCACCGCTGTAAATGTCYGTGAAAACCTTTCCTGTGTGTGCCCAGGGGATGCTGAGGCCTCTCCCTGGTTTCTCCTCCTCATCCTGAAATTTGGTTGGGTTTCCATCGCCCCAAGCGAGGATTTGCCCTCACAGAGCTGCCTGGGTTGGGAAGAACCCTAAAAATCACCCAGTTCCACCCAGACCTTCCTCCACCCCAGGGTGATCCGAGCCCCAATGTCCAGCATGGCTTTGGGCAGTGCCAGGGCATCCCCACCCTCACAGACAGGAATTCCTGCCCAAAATCCCATCTAACCCTCCTCTCTGGCARTCTGSAGCCATTCCCCATGTCCTGCCAYCCCACACTCYTGCCCTGAGCCCRTCTGAGCATGAAATCTTCTCATTAACACCAAGATTTTAATCAGGGTTTGGGTGGTGGGCGGGCAGGGCACCACAACAGCCCCTGAGTTTCCTTCGGGATCTTCCAAACCACAGAACAATCCATGGGGTGAAGGCTGTGGAGAGCAGCTGGGGATGGGAAATTCCTCAAAAKGGATTTCTGTGAGGGTGCAGCACAGAAAAACACCCAGGGGTGCTGCCTCTGTCCCCTGATCCCATCCCGGGGAGCAAAAGGGCAAACCCAGCCATCCCTCTGGCTTATCAGGGACAGGACAAATTGATACCAGACTTTTAAGAGGGTGGGGAAACGTCTCTCCATAAAAAGAATCTAAATTTACCATCGTGTTAACAATTCTGTAAGGGTTTTTGGCAACTCCTCATGGAAATTTCAGGAGCAGATGGAAATATTTGGAAACGTATAGAACACATGAGCCTGCAACATCCATTTTTATTTTCTCATTGGGAGCATGGAGTGGTTTCAGGTTGCCTTTAAATTCTTTTTTTTTTTTTTCTTTCTTTCTTCTGGATGCTAAGAAAAGCAAGAGGGGAAGCAGGAGATGATGGATATAGGCAGGAGGGTTTTTTTTTTTTTGGTGTTGCTCACTGGATTCCCCTGTGTGGTCTGGGATAGATTTGAGGGAATGGCACCAGCACAAATAACCCAGTCCCAGGTTATTTGGGAGCTGGGCAGGAATGGAGGGCACCTGTGGGGTGCAAGGACCAAATTAACCTTTTCAGCTTAAATTGAGTGGATTGCCTGTGTCCATCACCCAGGCAGCACGGGAAATTTAATTAATTAATTAATTAATGTAAAAGCAGCCTTAAGGCTCTCTGATGGAAGATAACGCCAAAATCTGTGGGATGGGCTGAACTCCCCTGATGCCCATGGTCACAGCCTCCCTCGGAGAGGAAAATCCACAGAGAGCCATGAAAATGTGGATCCAATATCTCCAATCCTTGTAGCCCACAGGGCAAGAAAAGCTTTTGCTTTTTTGGTGTGACAGCCTGCTCTGGAGAGTGGAATTCGGTGCCATAGGAGAGGGATCAAGAACAGGAACAACAACAGAACTTCTGCACAAAAGAAGGGGAAAAAGCTCTGTTGGCAAATTTCTGCACCTCTGCTCATCGGGAATGATCAGGAATGAAGGAATTTTTCCAGCACAAGGGAAATGCAGAGCCTTCAGTGCTGTGCCCTGACACGGAACATGGGGAGCTTTGGGAATCGCTGCCTTTCCTGGGAATGCTGGCACTCCCCAAATCCTGCAGTGACAGGGAGCAGCTCTGGGACACTGCCCAGGACATCCCTGCTGTCCCTTTCCTCCCTCTGCTCCAGTGACACACTCAGCCCCTCTCTGCTTTCCCTTTTTCCACAGTGGCATTAACGGGAGGGATTCAGGTTCAGTTTCCCTGYGTGTTGGCCGTGCTCAGGTCTGAAATCCTCTGGGCTCTGTCCCTTCCCAGTGGTTTCTGTGACAAAGGGACACTGGCTGGATGGTGTGGCAGGCTCCTGTCCCTCTGGTGGTGACACTGGTTGGATCCTGGCACCTTTTCCTTGGCTGGGTGCTGAGCCAYGACACTTTCCTCCTCCTTCTTTCCTCCCTTTGGTGCCTTGTAAAGCACCCAGGAAGCTTTTGGAATGATTAACTSTGGGCTCTCCCTTCCTCATTTCGTGTGATCCCATGTGTGGCAGGGAAGCTGTTGGGATAATTCCTTTTAAATTGACTAGCAGTGAGTAATTGTGTTAAAATAACCCCTGATCAATATGCAGAACACACTCACAACTGCTCCCAGGCAGGCTGGACCCACACRCTCACACAACTTCACCAGATGCTGTGTGCTTCTCTTTGTCCCAAATCACCACAAAACCCAGACTCATTCCAAAATTTTTTATTCAAAACGGGCATCAGATATGAAAACTGAAATCAGTAAGATTCTGTGGGTTCAGAATAACATGTCCATGAAACCATGTGATGACAAACATAACAAACAAACTTCTGTTTTCTTCGCAGGCCACTTTTTATCCCTGAAACACCTGATGAGAAACCACTCGAGGATAAATCTGAAACCAACCTGAATTCATTTTATTCGCAAGCGTGAGGCACCCAGGTGGGATGTTAACAATAAAATGCTGTTGGGTTTTAAAAAATTAATCCTTTTTYAGTCAGCCAGGGCAGGGGTGTTATTCGTGATGCAGAAAAACATCTTGCCTAGACCTGTGACTCAGGAGCTGGCAGTGACTCTTCCCTTCCTGCTGTCCTTCCTCTGAGCTACTTCACCTTTGTGCCCAGACCTTCCTGGATGAGATTTGATCAGCCAGGATTGTTCCCATCCAGCTCTGGGAATATGGAGGGAGGGCTGTGCATGGCCAGAGCAGGGCTGGGAGAGCTTCTGCCCTTGGCCACCGTCATTGAGGAGATGCTGGGGRAATAAAACACCTCTGAGCTCAGCTGGAGGGGTCACAGGGAGAGGAGAGATGCCAACAATTGAGGTTTGGTCCCTTTCAGACATTAAAGGGAGTTTTCCTACCCTGTGGCCCACGTGAGATGGACCAGCTCCTGATCTCTGATGCCTCTGTCCTGTCTTCCATTAAATCCGTTTCTAGAGCTGCATCAATCCAAAGGCTTTCCAGCCTTTTCCTCTCTCTTCACTTTGGTCTCCTGTGAGCACAAATACTCAGGTCTTCTTTCCCCATTTTGTGTCCTGCTGAAGGTAATTTAAGGCAGTTTTTGGGATTTTTTCCTTGCTCAGAGGTGCTGCTTTCTGGGGCCAGCRTGGGGCCAGCTCAGGAGCTACTATCCATCCTGCCCCAAGGCAGAGGGCACAAGTGGTGTTGGAAAACAAGGAAATAAAAAAAAAACCCACAAAAAAACACAAATTCCCCTCTTCCTTGGAAGTCTGGAAAATTCTGACCTGCTGGGGGGATGGAGGGAGGTTAAACACCCTCCAGGTWGTAGGGTAAGACGAGCCTCCCTGGGCTGGGGAAAACGATGCTGGGTGCTGAGTGTTTGACAAAAAACTGGCTCGAGTTACACCAAATCGTTTCCTCATCATCAGTCAAAATTCCCCTTCCCTTCCTCCTGCTCCTCTCCCTCCTGAAACACAAGAAGATGGAAAAAGAGGGGAGGGGGACGAGAGGAGGGAGTTGGGACAGCTCGCTCTGCTGATGGACAGGATCCCCTCCTGGGACCCAGCCCAGATTTTTCTTTCCCTCAYTCCAGCRAATGCCTGAGCGCTTCCCTCACCARCCCMAGCTGGGGTGAGATGCAAAATTCAGCTTTGCCTCCTCTCCCTCATCCCACAGACTTTGCCATGGCCGCCGCTGATTCACGTCAAGGTCCCCAGGAATAACCATGGAAAATACTTGGCATGGCTCAGCCCCGCACGGAACACAATTAAATATATCTCACAATTATGCTTTGTCTAAAATTATCGCCCCTTCAATACCTCACGTGCCTCTCACAGCTGGTGGGTCTAAATTTAGGGATTCCCTGTGAGTGGCGCAGCGGGATCATGCACTTTGGTGGGAGGGGACACGCTGGGGACACTCAGGGCAACCCGTGACCACAACATTTGGCTTTTCCAAAYCCCTCTGTGAACTTCCAGAGCTGTTTGGAGGCTCCATCACTGTGCAGGTGCTGCACAGCCATTGGCACAGATGAGAATAGGATTGGGGTTTCCACCCATCCCAATGCCCATCACCCATCCCAGCACCCCYGGGCACAGCTCTGCCCCTGCCCAGCAGCCTCAGGGAAGGGAAGGGCTCTTTCAGCTCCTTATTTCCCAGTGGGACTTTATTTTTCTTTCCACCACCTCTTGACCCTGGATGTGGAAATAATGTCCAGGGAGCTGAGAAAGTTCTCAGCATCTTCTTTCCTTCCTGCAGACATCAAATGGGGATTGTGGACTCCATCACGAATTACATCATGGCTGGTTTTGATCCTCTCAGCATAGGAGATATAAATCTTCTTCCTCTTTTTCTCTCTGTTTGGGTGTCGATTCTTTCCTGTGTTCTGAAGTTTCTCAGGAGAAAATGTAAACGGCTTCAACAAGTTGATTTTCTGCCTGCAGGTGATTCTTATCCTTGCTGCTGGGTGGGAAATGGACTGGCAGGGTTTGGAAAGGACCGGAGCAGGGGGGCAGGAGGGACAGCAGGGATTTGAACAGACCTGATTCGGTAAACCACAGCTGTGCTGCTGTGATGGGAAGGTGCCTCCAGCATTTAGGTAATGCTGGTAATGCTGGTGTCAATTTTTAGCATGGTCAGGCAGGGATGGAAGCAGAACCAGGCTCCTCAGATGATCCCCTCATGGATATCCCTGGCATTAATTGGGGAAACCTTACTAAGACTGGAAGTGCAGGCAAAAAATCAGCATTTCTGATTTTACTACAAAGAGTGAGCCTGGGTACCCCATTCCCGTGGGGCCTCTCACTGCCTGGTTTGGCKGTGGAGCTTCTTCCAACCAAAACCCACTGGGTGATGGAGCAGAAATGGATCCCTGGGCCAAGGGCTCTTCTAATTCACATTTAAAGTGCCCAAAATCTTAAACCTCTGCCTGGGGTCTGCTCCTAACCCTGCCTGCCCCAGGCTCCTTATCCTGAGATTCCTCCCCCTCTCTGACAGAGGCTGGAGGGACCCAGAGGGAGGGAGAAACATAAAAAAGATGAATTATACACAACAGGAGTGAACAGGGCCAGATCTGCAGATGCTGGAGCATTTCCTGAGCTGCTCCTGGAGCTGTTGTGTCACCACCAGCTTCACCTGCTGTGTGTCACCCTCTGCATGCAGTGACCCCTGTCTGGACATTGTCCTGCATTAGGACAATACTGATGGATCTGTGATGGCTTTTCAATCTGCTGGAGAAGCTCCCTAATCTATTCCAAGAGGAATTTCTCTTTTCCCGTGTGCGTGTCCGTGAACTCGTTCTGCAGGCAGGACAGGGGTGGGACCTGCAGCTGGCCATCATCATCATCATCATCATCATCATCATCATCATCATCATCATCATCATCATCATCATCATCATCATCATCATCATCACTGAATCACAGAATCACTGGGGTGGGAAGAGATCTTTGAGATCACTGTGTCCAAGAACTCATCCAGCGCTTCAAGGCCATCACAAACCATGTCCCCGGCCATGTCTACGTGATTTTAACCCCTGCAGGGGTGGTGACCCCAGCCCTGCCCTCCATCCGTACCCAGGGCTGTCGTGCAGGCTCAACTCGGCTCCAATGCAGGTGTCCAGGCAGGGAACACACGGACTGCACGCAGCAATGCCCCTGGGAGCACCTGGGAGCACGTCCCTCTGTCCCAGCCCCCTGTCCCAACCCCCTGTCCCCTCTCTCAGCCTGTGCAGGACACCACTGCTGTGACACTCGTGGCGTGGCGTCACCCACGCGGGCTCTTTAACAACTCCCAACCGCTGGAACGCAGAAATTTCGGTGATTTACAGCCAGGAGCGTGGAAAAGAGAAACAACCCAGTGGGAATGGGGGCGGGGGGAGGGAAGGTCATTCCAGTTTCTTCCTGCTCGCAGCCCTCGCAGCTTTCGGATACAGGATATGGCTGAATGGCAGCCTCCACGCTGCATTTATTTTTAAGCCACCGATAGCTTGCGGAGTGACCTCGCCGTGCAGCAGCAACAGCGGCCAAGGAGCTGTTTTTTTCCGGCCCTTCGACGTCAGATTGCTTCCTTTGACACCTCTGAGAGCCAAAAAAATGGGAAGCATTCTCTTCCCAAGGTGACTTGATATTTTTTCCCCTGTGATACTGCTGCTGTGGCTCGCTCTCAGGCTCTCAGGCTCGGGGCCATCCAGGAGAGGATGGCACTGCYCTGGGGACACAGCCCCTGGGGACAGCTGGAGGTGGCTGCTTTAGGGCAGAGGTGCCCAAATTATCCAATCCCTGGGCAATAAAATTGTCTTGGCTGGAGTCAGAGTTGGGGCAACTTCATCTGCTTTTAAAAGACTCTGGAATGCATTTGAAACATTTTTTTACTTTTTTTTTTTTTTTTTTTTTTTTTTTTTTTTNTTTATTTATTACATTCCCCATACAGTGACTTGTCATAAGTTCCTGAACCAGTCAGGGGAAAAAAAAAATCACTATTTTTTTTCTCATTTTATTTCCCTTTTTAGGGCAGCTGGGGATTTCCAGGATATCCCAGATCTCATCTCCATAACCTGTTTACTGAAACCTTGGATTTAGATTCCCAAGCTCATTCTCAGCTCAGTGCAAATAACTGCGGGATGCTCGAGAGGTTCTGAGCACCAGGAAAATGCTTCACCCTCACTTTGTGAAAGCACAGGAAATGTTCAGCACCCCCACAWAGAAATAACACTAAAATCTCCCGGGGTTTATCTGTGACTCCTGCAAATTTCTTGCTTCAGTTTGCCCGTTCCTGAACCACGACTTTGCACTGACTCCCTGATTTTTGCACACATTGTGCAGCGAGGGAGGTGCCTCTGTCCACTCCTCCACTGCAAACTGCAAGAGATATTTTTATTTTTAAAAAAAACAGGTGGAGTTTGTTCAGCTGGAGGTGCAGGTGCAGGTCCAGCTACATCTGATTTTCTCAGAATCTCTCTGAACAATCAGGTCCAGTGGAAGATGAGCATTAAAGCCCCTCCCAGCCCAACCCATTCCATGATTTCTGTGATGATTCCACTCGGAAAATCCCTTGGAATTGAACAGGAAGAGCCTGGCTGGAGGACACCCTCCTGTGGGTGAATGAACCTGCCCAAGGATGCTCTTCACAGAGCTCCAGAGCTGTTTTGAGGCTGTCAAAGGACACAGCCCCAGGTTGGGACGTGGTGGGCTCCCATCCCCAGCTTTGCTTTGTCTCTGTCCTGCCTCCAGCACTTCAAAGCCACCAGGCACAAAAACCTGCCCRAGAGGGATCCTTCAAAGGCGCTTCTTCCTGCGTCACTCATCAAGGAGAGGGCACCAGGGCTYGGATAGGGATTTCTGAGCTCAGAAATGTCAGGAGGAAGCGATGGACTCGGAGGAAATTCTTGCGACGGTCCCGGAGGAAAYGGGAGATGTGAAAATACACGATGTATTTTCCTCCCACAAGCTGCGCGCTCTGTTTTTATTATCATAAACCTGGGCCCGGAGGATGTCAGCTTGTTTATTTATTTGTTTAAATGAGGTTTCTCTCCTTGTTCAAACATTCCCATGTTGGCAGCTGCTGCGCTGCAGGGCCCCGGCCCCGTTCCCAGCTCCCCTCCTGTAATCAGGGACGTGTCAGCCCAGGCGGCGTCCCCAGCAAGTGGGAGATGCTGGAGATAATGGGGTGTCCCCCCCTAATATGTCACTGAGAGCTCCTTGGGAGGGTGACACTGCCATGTCCTCGTGTGTGACACCGCAGCCTCCCCGGCCTCACTGCTCCTTTCCAAATTCTTGGAGTATAATTGTGATTATCCAATTTTTTCRTCCCTCTGAGTCAGTGTTTTGCTTCTTCTCCTCACCACCAGCAGCTCCTGCAAGTGTGTGCTGGATGAGTGGCCCCAGTGCCCACTTTTGTGTCATTTTGTCTGGGAAATCCACTGCACACCCGGACCCTGAGGGCTTCCCAAGGGCTGCCCAGGTCGTATTGGATTTTCTGGTGGTGGTGGCCCCTTCCATCCTCAGCTCCCACAACTCTTAGGGCTGTTCCCAGGGAGGCTGAAGGATTCCAGGAGCTCCATACAGACCCAAATAACACTGGGTTCAGCCCAGCTCTGCTCTTCTCTTCATTTATCACCTCTCAGTGTCAGACAGCTCCAGACCCCTGGCTGGGGGTCTTCTCCCTGGACAAGGGGTTTGTCCCCATGAGGTCCCCCTGGCTGATCCCGGCCTTTTCCCATGGGGTCACTCCGGCAGGAAGCCGCTCTCGCCCCGGGGAGCTGCAAGAGATGCACCTGGGAGGAGAAGCCCTTTGCTGGAGGAAGAAAACAGGATCTGACATATAAACAACATCCTCAATGGCTCAGCGAGTGAGTCGCTGTCTCCAGGGGCTGTTTTTGAGCCTTTGTTGTGGCCCCCACGGCCCCCACCAGCTTCAAAGGGGAATTAAACCAAGTAGGAGCCACCGGAGCMCCCGGGGTGGTGCTGCTGTCCCACRGCTTCTCC
The DNA here is from genome assembly GCF_030028575.1 of Malurus melanocephalus. Taxonomy (NCBI): domain Eukaryota; kingdom Metazoa; phylum Chordata; class Aves; order Passeriformes; family Maluridae; genus Malurus; species Malurus melanocephalus. Next base: position 36,746 of record NW_026623904.1, on the reverse strand, counting down.
CACTGATCCATCCTTGGATGGACCCAGGGAGGGCAGGGGCTGCAGAGGTGGAGGGCCAGAATAACCCCAGGCTCCTTTCCAGGGGTTGCTTGGGGCTGAAATTCATCTGCAGGATGGAAATTCCACCTTCCAAGCTGATCATGATTAATCCAAAATTTACTGGGGGCTGGAAGGCACCAGTAAGCAAATGGGACAGGGCATGTCTTGGGACAAAGCCTGGGCTTTCTCACACACTCCCTTGTGCTCCTTCCAGAGGATTCCTCACCGTGAAGAGAGCTTTTCTGGATTTTGCATCCAGGTGGTGGAATCTCCACCTTTCTGGAATGCATTCTCCTCTATTCTGGACACCTTGGCCACGGCACTGAGCAGAGCTGAATTTTGACTATTTTCACCCCACATAGATCTGAATTTTGTCTATTTTTTGACTGGAAAAAATTTAAATTTAAAACCAAAAGTGAATTATGTTTCATCATTTATTCCTTCCTTCTCTCCACAAAGCAGGGACAACTGAGGCCAGCTGAGGCCAGCACTCCTGGCATCCAACAATCCCAAATCATCAACGCTGCTCCCCAAAGGGATCCCACTGGACCAACAGGGACATCCCAAAGGGTTAAACCACTGCCCAGCACAGGAAAAGCTGCAGGCAGAGCCAGATTCCCAGGGAGGGAGGAAACATTCCGTTTGCGCTGGGAGGGAAGGTGAGCGAAGGAGCRTTCGCGCCATTCCCGAGCGGAGCAGGGGTCAGCGGCGTATCCTGCTGCAAACTTCCTGAGCAACCTCCGAGGAGAAAACAACAACCCCGGCGTGCCATGGGACCTGCTGAGTTTGTTTGTCACTCTGGTCACCTTGGACCTACTTTCTCACCCACCCTCTGTCCTGCCCGAGCTCTGTGTCCTCCTGCTGCTCCAGCGCTGGTTCCTGGGATTTTTTTTGATGTTTCTTTGGTGTGATTGGTTGTGGTTTTATGCTCTGGAGTGGAAGGGTTGCAAAATGAACAATTGAGGGTTTTTGAGATGCTCAGGTGGGAGCAGAGCAGCCCCACACCAGAACTCAGAGCAGGGGAATCCACCAAAACTTCCTGTATTGTCTTCATTTTTGTTTCTGAATCCCAGGACATGGAGCAGAGAGCCTGGGGATAACTGTGGGAACACTTGGGGAGAACTCCATTGGGACTGAAAGTGCCTCATTGCCTTCCTCAGCATGCAAAAGGGAGCAAAAGTTGGGACAAAGTTCCAAAAAATAGAGCAGAAGTGTGTCTGCTGCTTCATCCAGCCCCGGTTTGTATTATTTGCAAAATTAAGGTTTTTACAGTAGCTGGTGCTCCTAGTGTGTCTGCTGCTTCATCCAGCCCCGGTTTGTATTATTTGCAAAATTAAGGTTTTTACAGTAGCTGGTGCTCCTAAAAAAAAAAAAAAAAAAAAAA
>NW_026623904.1:16970-35248 GCF_030028575.1 Malurus melanocephalus | reverse complement strand
CAATATCTTAAGCCAAAAGTGATCTTTAGATAGAAATGACTCAGAAGTTTCAAAGCTGAAGGGTGATGTAAATTGCTTTATTTACACACCAGCACAAGAGCAGTGGCAGGTCATGTTCAGAGTGTGAAATTGGTTCATTCAGTCCAGCTTTTCCGTGTGCTTCCACAGCAAATATTTGGGAGAAAGAGGAGACTCCTGGAGTCTGAAATTTTCTTTTTGAGGACACGGATCCAACATCAAACATCCGGCTCAGGTCTCACTTTGGGGATCTGCTCATGGCTGTGGGAGGAACATTGCAGTGGGATTTTAGTGGTGGTCGGGATGTGCAGCCAATGGTGGGAACTCCCTGGGTGTGTCCTCCTGTCCCCCACAGCCAGGTCCTCCTGTCCCCCACAGCCAGGTCCTCCTGTCCCCTTTCCTCTTTCCACCTTCCCTGTGAGGGAAACCCTGGCACAGATTCCCAGAGAAGCTGTGGCTGTCCCTGGATCCCTGGCAGTGTCCAAGGCCAGGTTGGATGGGGCTTGGAGCAGCCTGGGATGGTGGGAGGTTTCCCTGCCCCTGGAACAAGAWAATCTTTAAAATSTCTTCAAAYCYCAACCATTCCATGATCCCRTGATKCCATTTATCMTCCCRTGGATGATCTAAGATGGAAAATCCAAGGATCCCAGGCCTTGAAAAAGCTCAAAGAGACTTCCAGGTTTCTCAACACCCATGGACACACCAGCCAGTGCATTGAGCTGGATTTTAATTCCTTCTTTTCCCTTCCCTTGGGATTCAGCCCCAAGACCTGTCCCTCAGCACCACCACAGGGCTGACAAGGGTTGGGGACAAGAGAAGGAACCTCCAGGGCTGAGCTCTGGAGCCAAGGACATCAGCACCACCCCTGGAGTGATGTTGGGAGCTCCATCGATGCCGTGATCGGATTTTAAATTGGAATCTGCTGATCCTGGGAGTGCTGACACAAAATGCCAATTAGGATGCGGTCRGCATCGCCGCATGGAAATGTTTCCCATTATATTTTGCTGTCAGCAAATGCTGGTGTGAAACCAGCTTTCAGCCCTCATGTGGCCACCACGAGGAGAGGGGAAAACACCGGAGTCTCCCTCCAGGGGGATTTGTTATCCTGATTTGTATCCCAAATCACCCAGTGTGGGAGCAGCATCTTTCCTTCAGGCAGCAAGAAGGATAATTTCGTGTTGGGAAGGACAATCCCAAAGGTCTGGGGGTTCCACCAAAGCTTTTCTGAGGAGCACCCCAGCTCTTCCCATCTCCAAATGCCTCTCGCTGTCTCTCCCAGCCGTATTTTTCACACCATTTCTGTGAGGATAAAGTGCTGAGTCACAGGATCCGAGGAATCCTGAGCAGAAGAGCCGCAAGGGGCTCCTGTTTGTTAAGATGTCTGGGATGCTTCCTATTAAATAATAACAAAATGCTGCAATAATAACTTGGCAGCTCTCCGCCTCCGCCAGGCTGATGCTCCGTGTGAGTTTGCCTTCCGAAAATTCCTCTCGGCGTCTCGACAAGTTGCAGGGTAGGAAGGAAGGACACTTCACTCTCGACTTTTCACTGATTAAGTTCTTGTAATGAGCCTTGGGAAGATGGGAAGGAGGTGAAATTCCTCTTAGGATCGTGTTCCCAGTGATAGCCGGGGTTGAGGCACAGCAGATTTGTGATAAAGCAGGGGCAGGTTGTGGATCCTGCAGAGCTGTGGCCTTGGCAGGGGTCACCACACATCAAAATTTTCTCAAAATGCTGCATTTTTTTCCCCACAATTCAGGATTTCAGAAATTGAACTAAATAAAAGRTCAGATACATTGTGCTGACTGCAGGATGAGTTTTGGTTTGGGTTTTTTTAATGAGAAATGCCTTCCAGAGGGTTTATTAAAATGTTTTACATTAATTACTGCTTTGCTTTTGAAATCTTCTAAACAATCTGATCTGAAATTGCAGAATCTCTGTCTGTATTTGCCACACATTACTGCTTTCCCTCCATTTGCTCCCAAACTACCACATGGTGAAGGGCAATTTCACACTGGTTTAACATGATTAGGATTTTTTTCCCTCATGAACTCGTGCCTCTCTTTTCTATATTTTCTGGAGGCTCAGTGAAGAATCCTGAGTCAGGCAAGAGCTCCCTTCCATCCATCCATCCATCCATCCACCCCCTTTGGTTTGACTTCAGAGTGATCCATGTGCTTAACATTAAGGCTCTGCTTCCAGGCTGTCCTGAATAATAGGCTCGAGTGTATTTTGAGAACTCATTTTTACTTTTTATTACAATAATAACTTCTGCAGTGACATGAATTCAAACACGGAGCCCCAAGGAATAACATCCCTTTCCAAATGGTTTTCCTCCTCACACTGGAATTGGWGCACACAGGAGCACAGCAGCCCCTTACAAGACAAAGCTCTTTTTTTCGGGTATGTTTTTCTCAGCCTCACAGCAATTCCTTTACAGGATTTAATCTTTACAAAGATTATTTATRTCACCGAGTCTGCTCCTGCAAATTGCAGTCAAATGGATCATAGAGGGWGAAGGAAGGCAGGGATCCTGCTGAAGGATTCCTTCTGAAGGGTGCAACTCTTGGAGGTGCTGAGTTCTCAGAGCTGAGRTTGGCCTTTCTTTCCCTATTTCCTTTTCAGATTTCATGCTTTAATTCCACAAAATGATGCGTTTGCAGAGCTGTCCTGCTGCCATTCCAACAGGATATTGCTCTGCTCCCACAGCAGAACCACTCCAGGTACTAAACCTGGGATTTTATTGAGCAGCCACTCCCGTGGGATATGGAGATGGCTCATAATTCCCTTTGTGCTTAATGGGAATTGCCATCCCAGCCCTAAATAGCACTGACAGACACCACAAATCCTACCCATGAGCTGTGGTGGGGGAGTGGAAAGGAAAGRAAGGAAAGAAAGGAAAGAAAGAAAGGAAGGAAGAAAGGAAAAAATGCAAGAAAACCAAGGAAGGTGGAAACCAACTGGAACTCCAAGGGAAACACTGGGACAATGCTCTCAGGGATGCACAGAGGGGATTGTTGGGGTTCCCTGTGCAGGTCCAGGAGCTGGCCGGGGTGATCCTCATGAGTCCTGGTCATCTCAGGATATTCTGGGGTCCTGTGGAATGTGGCTCCATCCTCTGTCATCCTGCAGGATGGGATGAGTGGTGACTCCTGTGGGTGTGTGAGGAGAAGAGAAGGACCACATCCAACCAGGATTGCTCCTCTTCCATCCCTTCAGCTCTGCACATTCACCTTCCTGACAATCCTTCCTGGTCCATGACAGCTTGTAGACCAAATTAGCTTTTTTTTTCTAAAAAAAGGCTYTCTTTAAGTGTAAGCTGGGAGGAAAAATGGAACATTTCCTTTTAGGCTGATGTTTTATCTCCAGTTCCCAGCGCTCTGAGGAGCTGAGCCACCCCTCCTCTGCAGGAAGGAGGTGATAAACCCAGCTTACTCACCCTCCCCTCTCAGTGTCTTCAGGGCACAGCAAYGATGACAAGATCTCCACTTCAAACCGAGCTGCAGAAAGCAAAACCAAACTCAGGCTCTGCTCATTTTATCTGCGGTTTTAAAAAARGAACAACAACGCCCCAAAAAGCCAGTTAAAAAAAAAGAACAAACCAACAAAGGGAGAAATGAGCAATATGTGCCAAATGAAATCAGTCACTCRCTGCTTGTGTTAGTCAGGAGAAGAACAAACTTTGAGATGGGTACGGAGTAAAACAGCTCCCCAAGCGTGGTTGGAAAATCAGGAGTAAAAATTCCTGCTGGAGCCTGAGCTGTGCTGGGATTTCCTGGGGAACAGCAGCTCRCTGCAGAAAGGTACCCGAGCCCCCAGCATCCGGAAAAAGGGAGTTATTGAAACCATTTTTTTTACTGAAAATTACACAAGAGGTGGAGCAATTGAGCCAGTTTGGGTGGCAGTGCTGTTGGCGGTGTCACATTTCCTTATTTTGGGAGCCCACCTGGGCATGTGGGTGGCCAAGGCCAAGAAGGAGATGCTGGGGCTCACCTGAGGAGCCCATGGTGGTGCTGGAGTGCCCTTCCTGCCAAACCCTTCTTCTTTCCCCCAAAAAAGGGATATTTCTGGGCTGGAAAGAGCAGAGCAGTGACTCCTGGAGCATCTCTGAGCCCCAGCAGTGCTCAGGAGGAGCAGTTTGTGTGCAGGGGGTGGCGAGGGGTTCCCAGAATTCCCAAGGGATGCTCGTGTAAATTGAGCATTGCAACACAAAATTCTGGGGAATTTTTCACCATGATGGTTTCACAGGGAGGCAGAATCCTCCAGTGCAGCTCCCTGRCTCCTCAAGCATTCCCAATCCATGCTGGAGACCCCAAAATCACCAGGATCCATTCCCTGTGTGGGATCTCCCTCTCCACTTCATTTTCCAGATTTTCATCTCCCATGGGAGCTGGGGGCCCCGAAGAGCTCTCTCATTGCTTTTCCCAGTGGAAATTACACCCATTTCCACCACCAGGACCCCATTTTGGGGGCCCAGGGATCTCCCCCTCCTCCTGCTCGTGGGTCTGTGTATTTTGGCAGGTGCCAGCCAGTTCTGCAAGGGAGAAACTTTTGTGCCTCTCCAGACACATTTTTTGTAGGTGCAACTCCAGCAAAACCTTTGATGTGTTGGGCCGAGAGGTCACCCAAGGAATGTCCGTGTTTGTCATCAGGAATAGGGGCCAAATCCTACTCACCTCCCAAAATATCGCCTTTGAAGTCRGGAGGGAACACTCAMAGGCACAGGGGGGGAATTTTGGGCRCTGGAACATGAAGGTAAATTTCACATCGTGACCTTTTATTCTTTTTCTTCCTAATTTATTGTCTCACGGAAGTTTTTCCTCCCTCCTTTCCCCCCTGCTTTTTGCTGAATTTGACACCGATGTTGGTCAGGCAAAAAGTCAAACACCCAATAATCGTTGGAAAAGCRATCCAGGGGAGTTCAAAGGGCTGGGAAATGCAATTTTTTTTGTTGAATGTTGAATATAAACCTGAGTTTATGCAACTGCATCCTTCAGGGGGGCTGGGAACGTGCTAAAAAACACAGCAAAAAAATGCTCTATTTTCTGGGATAAAATCCCAAAGATCCTGAGAAATCCCAAAGATCCTGAGAAAYCCCAAAGATACTGAGAAATACTGACAAAAAGAGAAAAAACTCCTGGGGAAAATTTGGCAGAACCTTCTCAAAGACGGCACCAGATGCCCCCGAAGAGGAAATTACAACATGTGGCAGCTGTGTTTTTTTGGTTAAGCAACTTTTTCTCCAAGTTCAAAGCATCTGGAGAAAGTAACTGCTAACAGGGCGAGACAGATTTATGGAGCCCACACATGGCAATATTTTGGTATAAAATTAGTAAAAAATGATTATATCCCCGAGATGAAGAGATTAATCCCTGCGAGCTTGCATTCTTTGAAGAGCAATCATATTTTGACTTTGTCAACTGGAAGAACTGAGTAATTTCTTGGATTAAATGATCACAAGAGTTGTAATCCATAATAAAAGTCCAGGCAAAAGCTGCCAGGCTTTGTTTCTCCAAGGATTTGGGTAATGAGTTGATTTGACATTAACAGAATGCATCCCAGACTGCAACCCCGTGCCCTGGACCTGACGGGGGGATTCGGGAAGACRAGGCACTTAATCAAAGCCTTCAACATCTTTTTCTAATATGGGGGAAATGATTGTTTATATGAATCCATCGCTGGATTGATCAATTTGGGAGAAAGGTTTTTGCACAAAGCTCTGGTGCATTGCCTGGGCTTAGGTAGCCAGCCTCCAAACTTACAAAAAAATATTAAAACCCCTAGAAATGTCCTTTGTAGCCACAAAAAGGACRTTTTGCAGCAGTTCCTGCTGCAGGTTGGTGTTTATTCTCCCTTTTTACAGCACTTCTGTGGTTTTATGCTCTGTTTTTTGGTGAGAGCCAGAAGAGACCCTGCCCATCTGCTGCCASATTCAGGGCTTTAAATAATTCATTTACAGCTAATAAAGCCCTAAATTAAATCCCTAAATGAAATGAATGCTCCTGGAGCTCGAGGAGGCTCTGGGTACCTGCAGGGGTGGCAGCACGAGGAATTTCCCTGCTCCGTTCCCTCCCTTTCCAGCAGCTCCACGTGCTGCGAGCCCGATCAGGGAAATGATGCTCCTAAAAATTAAACCAAATGTTCTTTTTGCTGCTGGGCTCTGCCAGAGCCAGCTCATCTCCCAGGCTGCTCGGTGGTGCAATCTCCGGCCGCGCTGGCGCTGGCCCCTGGCTCGGGGTGCCGGGAGCTGAGCACAGGGCTCAGGATGATCCCTGACTSCTCCAGGCTGTGAAATCGTGGCCAGGAGAAGATCCAGAGGGTTGGGTTTTACTGTCCTTACCCCCTGTCCATGTCTGCTCCATGTGCAGGGGGTGACACTGACAGGAATTATTAAATCAATTCAAACCGTTCCGGATCCTTTCCCAGTCCTTTCGGTCCAGCAGGGACCTCTCTGCACGGAACACCCAGCTCATCCCAGGCATTTCCTGCCAGAGCTTCTGGGAGGCTTTGGGTTTGCATCCCAAAACCTTTGGGGGCCCAGATTTACACTCCCAGACTGAATTAACCCTTCTGCAGAGGAGGCAGGGCAAAAACCCAAAAAACCCAGACAGTGCTCTGGAATAGGGAGCGATGGGGAGAGGGGAAATGTGCCTTTTAACCCTTTCCTCCTTCTCCCCTGCCTGTGGTGGGGTGAAGTGACAATCCCTGATGTGCACTGGGCATAATTGGTGTATTCTGGGCATCCGTGGGGTGAAATGGGCATAACTGGTGTGCAGTGGCCATCCCTGGAGTGCCCTGACCATCCCTGAAGTGTACTGGGCATAACTGGTGTATTCTGGGCATCCCATGTGTGTCCTGACCATCCCTGCTGTGCACTGGGAATCCCTGGGGTGTACTGGCCATAACTGGTGTGCAGTGGCCATCCCTGGAGTGCCGTGACTATCCCTGGTGTGCACTGGGCATAATTGGTGTGCAGTGGCCATTCTTGGTGTGCAGGGGCCATCCCTGGGGTGCAGGGACCATCCCTAATGTGTACTGGGCATATCTGATGTATTCTGACCATCCCTGGGGTGCCCTGGCCATCCCTGCTGTGCTCTGATCATCCTTGGTGACAAGTGACCATCCCTGGGGTGTTCTGACCATTCCTGGGATGCACTGGACATTCCTGGGGTGCCCTGGCCATCCCTGGCATGTTGTGACCATCCCATGTGTGTTCTGGCCAACCCTGGTATGTCCTGACCATCCCTGCCGGACACTGGTCATCCCAGCCGGATACTGGTCATCCCAGCCGGACACTGACCACCATGTCCCCACCCCACAGTGCCCTGCCCATGCCCGTGGCCAGGGACATTCTGCTGGCCCACCCCAGGGACACACAGGTGCTCCCACATGGAAATGGCACTTCCAGAGGCAGGAGAGGCCGGAGGAAGCCGCAGTCACGCGAGCTGCCTGTGGTTTGAGGAGCCAGCGCCAACATCTCTCACTCTCGCTGTCCCAGCGTTGCTCCGAGGGCAACCTGATCTGCCTTTAATCTGCTCTGACCACAGGACAAATGGTTCGAATCAAATCCTGAGTCACTGCAGCCCTGGCTTTTGGGGGATGAGCAGAGGAGCGACGGTTTGCTCTGCTTGAGGAGCAAAATTCATGTGCGAGAAACGCTTTTGTTGTGTGGCAACTATGAAAAAAACCAACAAAAAAATAACCAGAAAAAGATAAATTTGGGTGAGATGTTTGTGCGTGATGAAAGGTAAATTAAGGAAAGATAGAAGTSACTTTTCTTGGAACAGCAGGTAAAGGTGGGAAGGGATAAACAGCTGTCACAGGGAGGGTGAGGGCTCTGCTTTAGCAGCTGAGTTATTTTCTGACAGCAGGTAAATAAATATCCATGGGTTCACTGGGGTCCTTCCTCTGCCTGGGTGAGGAGAGGCAGGGCCTGAGCAAGGATGGAAAGAGGAGAACCAGCATTTCAAATCTTATGGAAAGAAAAAGAAAAATGGGGAAAAAACGGTGCTTTTCACTCTCTGAGAGAAGCTACAGCCAGAAAAAATCTGAGTGTGCAAACCTGCAATGCTGAGCTATGACCCCCCAGCTTTTGCAGCTCCCTGAGTCAGGAAAGAGCCTCTCCCCGATTTTTCAGCTCWCTCCTGTTTGCAGTCCAAACTTTCCAGACCCGGGACACCCTTATGGATATGTCTTTTGCGGTGTTTCGGGGTCATAAACAAAACAAAGTCAGCAAAGACCACGAGATCCCCATGTACTTCCCCTGATTGTCTGTGGATTGCGTTGTTGAAGGTGAGTCAGTGTTTATCGATACGAAAATGCAAAAACAATGCAGGGCCAGAGCTCTGTGTTTTCCATGTGTTCATTGTCCCGTCCCTCGCCGAGAAATCCYTAATTAATGGGCAATTCATGAGGGGACACCTGCTTGCTTGGCAGAGCCTGGCTTTTTTTTTTACATTTTAAGCGTTTTAAAATATTTTCTGGAGGCAGAAAAACAARCTCTGCCCTGGCAGGTGGGAAGGGGGAGATGTTTGGGGCAAAGGCAAATGCAGAAAATCCACGCTGAGATTCCTGAGCTGACACTTCAGTGGCAATCCAGGAGGGAGAATTTGGGATGCACCTCTGGGATACCAAAATTTCCTCACCCCGCAAGGCAGGGAATGTCCTTCCACGATGCTCTGCAGCGCTGCACAAAACATTCGTGAGTTTGCAGGATTTATTTTTCCCATCTCCTCCTCATTTCCTCACTCACTGTCGGCTCCAGTAGCCCGAGACTCTGGGATTTTGCAGCCAGATTCCTAATCCGAAAAACTCCTCGCTGCCACTGCGAGATCTGAGCAGCTCCCCGTGTCTCCTCTGCTCCTCGGACCTCCTGGAAGCACAAATTCTGTTTTGCAAGGCGATGTTTACACTCAGCAAACGGGGAAATGGTCATTGGCAGCAGCAGCCACACCAGGGAATCCAAAAATAGCTGGAGGAGGGAGCGGAGGGGAAGGAGAAGCGGTGCAGTCTCGAAATTTGTCACCCAGTGGGGAAAAACAAACTCTCTGCCCGGGTCTTGTTTGCTCCCTGGCAGGCARACAGATCGTCCCAGCTCGGGGAGGTGAAGTGCAGGAGAATTGCAGGGATAAAAGGTGACATTGAGGCTGTTTGGGAACAATTTAACCTCACTGTGACCTGGGAATGCCATCAGCTGGGAAGGGTGAGCGATCCATCAGGAGAGAAAGGCAAAGGGCAGTGGGCACGATCCGTCAGCCTTCACTAAATGGGAATTTCTTCATTAATTCCCAGTTATCTGCCAGCTCCAGGGCTTGGGGGATCACACAACTCCTTCGGGGTGGTTCAGCCTTCCTAAATGTGAATTTCTTCATTAATTCCCAGTTATCTGCTAACCCCAGGGCTTGGGGGATCACACAGCTCCTTTGGGGGTGGTTCAGCCTTTGCTAAATGGGAATTTCTTCATTAATTCCCAGTTACCTGCCAGCTCCAGAGCTTGGGGGATCACACAAATCCTTTGAGGGTGGTTCATCCTTTGCTAAATGGGAATTTCTTCATTAATTCCCAGTTATCTGCCAACCCCGGGGCTTGGGGGCCACCACACAACTCCTTTTGGGTGGTTCAGCCTTCCTAAATGTGAATTTCTTCACTTAATTCGGAATTACCTCCCAGTCCCAGGGCTTGGGGGATCACACAACTCCTTCGGAGTGGTTCAGCTTTGACTAAATGTGAATTTTTTCATTTAATTCCCAGTAACCTGCCAGCCCCAGGGCTCGGGGGCGATCACACAGCTCCTTTGGGGGTGTTTTTTTKGTTTTTTGGTGTTGTTTTGGCAGGCAGTGGAGCAGTGAGGGCTGAACACGGGCAGAGCAGAGAGCACCAATTCCTCCCGCTCCTCCCAGACGGATTTTCCATCTCTCCTCTCACTCCCGTGGAAGCGTTTCYGTGGAGGACATCCAAATTTATGACAAATTCCACTGGTTTCCAGCCAAGCRGGGATCCTCTCCAGGGTTTGGGATTTGGGGGACCTGGAGTTTGGGGGGTAAAATCCAACCTGAGGGGGCAGAAGGGTCTTCTGGGGCTACTGAGGGGCTCCCACCCCAATTCCTGCTGGATCAAATGCAAGAGGGCCTGATGGTGATGATGATGATGATGAGGATGATGATGGCGATGATGGTGACCATGGATATGAGGTGAGGAGCATTTCGGTCTCACCTCTGTGAAACCCCATGAGATATAAGGTTGTTTTTGGGTTTTTTTTTTTTGTATGGGGTGTCTGCTGAAGCCTCCAGGCTTGGAAAACCAGAGCCACCTTTATGATGRAAATGTTTTTTGTGTCAGATTAATTCCCACAAATGAGGGGAATACCCCAAAAAAATACCCATTGCTTGCTGTTGTTTTAGCCAGCCTGCCAGGTGTGGGGTGGTTTCAGAGCCGTTTTTCCCACTCCTGGATAATTTATTTCACTTTTTATGCCCAAAATTGTCCTGAGTGCAGAAATTATGACATCAGATGGCTGCAGGTGACATTATGGTGTCATGCAGAACAYGGCAATCCCAAAATTCAAAAGCACYACATCCYATCTGAYACWATAAGGAGCTCMTTTTTGTAGGATTGCCCTCAGTTTTAACAAAAAGAAGAAAATATGGGCCACAGCAGCAGAATAACCTCAAAACAGGATGTTCCTGAGGTTTCCATCGAGGATCAGCTGCTTTTTAATTAGTCACCMGAGGGACAGCGAGGAAAAGTTGCTAATTACGAGAACATCATAAAAATGTAAACACYGTGGCCCAGTTTTGTGATGGCAACACCTTTCTGGGGATGCAAGAGCCAGCCTGGATTGGTTAATGAATGGAAAAATCATGGGAATTCTCTTGAACAGCTCACGAAGAGTTATAAAATCAGCCATTTCCTTTGGAAAAAGAATGGAAATATTTGACAGAAATACCTTCAGGATTTGTTGTTTGGTGCTGTTTTGTTCTGTTTTTTATTTTTCTTTCTTTTTTTTTTTATTATATCCCATGAATAATCAAGCCAGTGCACTTTTTGAAAGAGAAATCCTAAATCAGGGTGGCTTTAGTGAAAACCATTGGTACTTCCAGCATTTTTAGGATGTCTGAAATCTTCTTGTTTCCGGCTGCTTTTGTTTGCTGGTTCTGCCTTTTAAAAGGATCGAGACCAACGGTTTAAGCTGGTTTTTGATTTAGATTTCCTCAGTTTTGGAAATCCGGGCTGACCTCTCTCAGACCTGACTTTCACAAATGTTTGAGTGGGAAAATGAAGGTGCTCAGGATTCCTTTAAACAAACTAAAATTATGYCTTGTTGGGATTCAAATTGTAATTYCCTGYTATTTACCATCTTGAAGGARCTGMTAATTTACTGTTTCTTTCACAMAGTRTTCRAAWCTCGTGCACTTTTTTGGGTTGATGGCTGTTTTTTTTTGAGGGACAATATATGAAAATAATTGATAAAGAAGAACAAATGCTGCTGAAATGTGTTTTTCCTTTCTTACAAATGCTGGGAGGAAGTTGACAGCTGTTTATGGGGTGATCCAAAGAAACGTAGAATGTGGCAAACCCTCCCAAATCCCGATCCCAAATCCAAATGGATTTGTTGGGTTCTTCAGCAGGACCTAAAAGACAAGACTGGGTTCTCTCTTTGAGTCCTTCAAGGCCATCGCAGCCTCCAGCCCTTTGTTACAAACCAGAGYCTGTGCAAAGCTCCAAAGTCACATTTTCCACAGGAAGAATCCAGAAAATGTTTTCTGTCGATAAAACCATTTATTTTCATTATGGCTCTGGAACTTTTCTTTCTATAACACAATGTAATGTATTTGTTATAAGGAAAAAACTATCAGAGAAAATATAACAAAACCAAAAAATTCAAAACAAAATCCATTCCGAACAGGAAACTCTAAACATTTTGCTCTGAAATAGTCAAAACAGAATATTTTGACATTGTCAGAATTTTTTCCCTCAGGTTCTCTTCCAAAACAAAATTCCAGAGGAAAAAAAAMCCCAACATTAAATTATATTTAACTTCCACCTCTGCCTTGCAGCATCCAACAGAAAATGGGATTTCTTTTTTTTTGGTAAGAACTTTTGGAGTCAGCACTTCCACACAACCATGCAGAACAAACGACCAGGTATTTTGGTTTGGTAGGTGCTTTTATGGCTGTGTATGTAAATAAGCTGGGTAGTAATTAATCAGATTAGAAACCTTGCTAAAGTCAGTTTGCACTTTAATTCCGCTCCTGCTGAGCCAGGAGAATAGACAGGGTGGATGATCAGATTAATATTAATGAGCATTAATTACGTCTCTCTGTTCCAAGGGTGGCATCCTGGTGATGKTGATATCCTTGTCAACCAAGGAAGGTCGTGGAACTCATTTACACCTGGGTGGGGRTGCAACGGAATTTATGGAAAATTAATTAAATACCGGTGTGGATTCCAACATGAAAATGCCCATGGATATTTTTATTTTTTCCTCTGTGAGGCATCAGTCAGCACCTGAAGATGGCCCTAAAAGGACCTGCAAGATCTGCAAAGCTTTTCCAGGAAGGGCTCCATGAGCTCTGTCCTGTTTTATTGCACACATTTGGGTTGAAAACAGAACTTTGCCAGAGGCAGGCTCGCAATATTGCACAAAATTCCACCCAATGAGTGGCAGGCTATAAGAAAAACAATATTGATGCATTTTGCACCCGATTTGTGGTTTTCTTTTGTCCACAGAGTGTTTTTTGTCTCGCAATGACGTCAAAGCAAAAAATTCTCTCGCAAAATGACAACTGGAAAATAACCCTGAGAAGATATTGGATTTCCTACCTAGTAATTAACTAACTCGGGCTTAATGGAACCTATTATATATTTCACCAAGCCTACAGAAGATTAGTAAAACAAAAGTATTATTTTCCTTTGTTTTGATTGCGGTGCTGGAGGCAAAGGCAGCTTAAGACTTTGCAAGGAAGAGTTTTTGTGTTTTGAAAGTGTCCCTGAGYTCCAGCATCATCCTCATGGGAGGTGACAATGGCCACACCATGTGTCACACACAGGAGATGCCCCAGGGCAGGGACAGTGATGGTGGCACAGTTTGGTGAYGGGAATTTCATCCTTCACAACAGTAATTCACCTTTTGCGAGGAAAAATAATAAATTTGTAWAAGTCAATTAATTTAAATTTATTAATTTTCTAGTTATTAATTTAAGCAGGTAACTTAAATGCCTGTTATCCATTGCTTCAGTGGAGTCCAAAGGCTTCCATCAAACAAATTGCTCTGAAACTCCAAATCCCTTCCCTGGAGCCACGGAGAGCAGCACCCACATGGGTTTGGTGCCCTAAAATGCTTTTTGGGTTTATTTTGGACATAATCCATTTCTTCCTCTTCCTCCTGTTCGTGCGTGTGGATCCACAATCACCATGGGAAAAATTCACTTTTGATTTCTCGTGCATCTTCCCACATTTAGTGAAAATTTCCTTCTGCTTAAATCCCACAAAAGGAGACTTTGCCACCATTTGTTCCAGGCTCCTCAAAACAGAATTTTGGCCTCTTGAAAGAGACTGAGTTTCCCAGGAAGATGCTTCTTCAGGGTCTCGTTGAAGCAAAAATGTGTTTCAATAAAATGCAATGAAGTGGATCTGTGTCAGGGAAGATTTAATGCTGACAGTGGCGCTGGGCTTTGGAGATTCAATTATCCTTGGGTGGAAAAAATGGGAATGCTCCCGAGTGCATGAGTAGAAAGGGAAGATGAAGASAAAATATCCTTTCTATCCAGCCAGAGGGGGAATCAGGTGAATGAATGAGGATCTGTTTCAGCCACAGGAGAGGCTGAACGTGTTTTGCACCACAAGGGACCTTCCTGCCYGACAGACAGCGGGGTTTGGAGAGCTGAGAAAGATGTTCTGCTTTGGAGCAACAAAGTTCATCCTGTCAGGAACTGGAGMTGAGATTCTCTCCTAGAGATGGAAAATTTCCTGGCTTGGAAATCACGGATCCAACATCAAACAGGGCCRGCTCAGATCTCACTTTGGGGATCTGCTCATGGCTGTGGGAGGAACATTCCAATGGGATTTTTGTGGTGATTGGGATGTGCAGCCCATGGTGGGGAAATGCTGGGTGTGTCCTCCTGTCCGTGTCCTCCTGTCCCCCACAGCCAGGTCCTTCTGTCCCCATTTTTTCTTCCACCTGTGAGTGTGGGGAAGCCCTGGCACAGATTCCCAGAGAAGCTGTGGCTGCCCCTGGATCCCTGGCAGTGCCCAAGGCCAGGCTGGACATTGGGGCTTGAAGCATCCTGGGATAGTGAAAACCATCCCTGCCCATGGCTGGGATGGCACTGGATGATTTGAGGATTCCTTGCAGCCCATTCCGTGACTCTGTGATGTAAAACAGTACCASTGAGCATTCCTCACTGCTCTGCATCTGGAAAAGGGAGTTCTCTTTACTTCAAACCTGTTGCTTTCCAGCCCACCTGGGAAAAGCGCACTCGGATTTCAAGGCAGAGGAAATATGAAGTGTTTCCTCCTCGAGCCTGGCACTATCTCTTTAGCAGGCAGCGCTCTCTCCCTCTCCACAATAATTTTCCATTGTGTTGAATCAAACTTTATCTTCAATTCCTCTTCCCCATTTCCAATAATAACAACGAGAGGTTCGGAGTGTGGCTTCCCAAGTGATTCACGGCTCCACTGTTGATTGGGACTTCTCTCCTCTTCAAAGGCAGGCAGCAATTTGGCTTTTTAGCACTTCGGAGATAACGTTTCTTTCTTTTGCGTTGGGATGAACTCATTACGGGCTGTAGGACTGGGACACGATTATTTGCAGACACTTTTCTGCTGATAGCAATGAAGAGATGAGGTGAAGTAATGGGTTGGGGGAGAACTCATTAAGCCTCGAGTCAGAACAATGGGTTCTCCCAGCCTTTAACTCCTTAGATTCAACTGAATCTTTCAATCTCAGCATCCTCCAGCCCTAGAGACCAGAACAACAATGGGCTGGAGGCGGCGAGAAAAGCCAGGCAATTATTTCACTTCAGTAAGAATTTAATGAAATCCTCCCCGGGTCGGAGGCAGATAAGAGCTCCAGGAGTGAATTGGGTCGCTGAGGCTCTGACGTGAGAGGGTGAAATGGGGGAATATCAGCGAGAAACTGCTCCCCAGTGGAGCTGGCAGTGGTTTTGGGAGGAGCCCTAAATCCAAATTCTGACGCACCTTGAAGGGTTTGTCTGTCAGCATTGACCTACAGATGAGGTGCCCACAATTTAGACCCAAATACACACTTAGAAATTGTCTGGGCCTTACTTTCAGCTGGTGCAGGTTCTTTTAGTGTCTCCTGGGTTGTTTTACACCTCTGACTGGCCCTGTTTTTTTTCTGTTGGCCCTACAAATGTGAAAAGGGTGCAGCAACAGCCAATTCTCCCCCTTCTGAGGTTTACATGATCATCTTTGTCATGTTGCTCCTGAAGGGCTGCCCATCATTTGTTACAGGATCTTTATTCAGAAGATGAAAGGGGAAGGGTGTGGGAAGGGAAGGGAAAGAAATAGAATTTTTTTTCCTAGGAAAAAAATAGCAAATACTTCATTGAACTGTACAGGTTTTATTATTTATGCATCATCCATGGGCAGAAGAGTCTTGTCCCCTCCTGAGCTTCGAGGTTCCTTGGTGCATCTCCACAGAGATGAACACCTGCAAACCGTGAATATTCCAGGTTTTACATTCTCCTTTATAGAGAATGGAATCCCCAGCCAATCCCACCATCAGGGACGCTCACACCCAGGCAGAGATCTTGAAGAGAACACGCTCTGAAGGTGTTTGAGGGATGGCTTTGACCTGGGAAAAACACCCACCCTTCTGCTGGGGTGGAGGACAAGCAGAGGTGATGATGCTCCCAAACCCCAGCCCCAGCTGCAGGTTGCACACACAGCCCAGCGAAGAAGGGGATATTTTTTTTCCTCTTTGTTGTTTCTTGCAGGTGAATTCCTCAGCCATCTGCAGAAAATTTTCCCTCTGTGGCCCAGGGCTCGGTGGGAGTGTGGGTTTAACCACCCCCTTCCTCCCCCAGGCTGAACAAAGCCTTGGATTGAGAGATCAACTCTGGGCTTTGCAAAAAAAATAAAATTGTGTGAGTGAGTGTGTGAGTAAGTGTGTATGTGTGTGTGTGAATGAGTGTGAGTGTGTGTATTTTTCTTTTCTTTCCATCATCCTAATGAAATTTGCAGACATGGAGAGGAAACTCAGAGTTATTTATAGGAGTGTGAGGAATGTGAGGCCTAATTGTGCTTAGTCTATTGCTCAGTGTGTAATCTGTTTGCTATTACCCTTCCTGGTCCTGCTCACAGGTCCTGGCGGGGGTTAAGTGGAGCGCAGGAATCTGACGGAGAGAAAGGATCAGCTGAAGGAGTTTGCGAGGTTTATGGACAAGGGAGGCAAGGTGGCAGATGCATTTTTAGGGTTAATTAGGTTGGGAAATAAAGAAAAAATAAAATTTTTTAAGTATTATTTTTCCTAATTACCCTTTTCCAGTTTCAGGGCCTCTGTGTGTCCCTGTTCATGATGTGTGGGGTTATCTGGAGCAGGTTCATGGATGGGGAAGGGTTCAGGAGCAGTGGCTTTGACCTCCCCTCCTTTTCCCACCTCACCCTCCATCCCAGCTCTGAAAGGCTGATGGTGAAGGGCTGAAATTCTCTGTAGAATCACAGAACTGGTGAATCTTTGCACTTTCCCAGTCTGTTTTAAGTCAGAACCCTCTCCAGCTCACCCCTAACCCCACGCCATCCTTCCCRCTGSACCAGGAGCAGCTCTGCCACCCCCRGRCACCCACTGTGCATCCTCTGCTGTCCCACCCATGGGTGACAAACAGGACCAGGGCCAGGGGACTCCTCCATGGGGTAAAGCTGAGCCTGGAGCAGGGGCTGAGCTGCTGAGCTGAGCCTTATTCCTCATGGAAAAATGGGAAAAGTCGGGAGTGCACCYGGCACAGCTGCTGATGCTCCAACAGCTCAGAGAGAGCTGCTCTTTGCTGATTATCACCATCCCCTCGTGCTGGAATGTTCCATCCTGCAGCTTCTGAGAGGCTCTGAAGGATCCTGTCACCTCTCCTGGGTTGAGGTTCCTCAGTTTTTTGGACAAACTCTCTTCCTGGGATGTTTTGCCAAGCGCCACAGGTCACTCACTCCAGTCACTGCTCCTCACTGGGATAACAACACTCCAAGGGGAAAACAAACGGGATTTACAAAGCTGTGGCCAACTGGGAGCAAAATTTAGAGAGCCACAAACAGAGGAGTGATTATGGAGTAGGGTGTAATTAAGAGACAGCCCTGAGGATCCTCCTCCAGAGGGGCACTGGCTCCAGCTGGGCTGCTGGAAATTCGGGAGGGATGCAGGATGCTCATCCGAGCTCATCTGTCCCTTCCCAAATGGATTCAGAGCAGCCAATGGCAGCAAATCCAAAGCAGGGATGAGGAATTGCAGGAATTTTGCTGTTTGGTCGGTGAACCCAGCTTGCCCATCCCCTGCCCTGTTCCCTGCAAGCAGATATAAAATAAAAAAATCTCTTGGAAATCTCTCAGCTAATGGACACCTGGGAATAATAACTCAAACACAGCACTGGGATTGCAGGATGAGGGACCAGCCACACATTCAGCTCCCCATACAAACCTGCCCAGTGGGTGAATAAATCCCAATGAGGAGCAAGAAGGAATTTSCCCAGGATGGAAAAGCAGCCCTGTCCCTGCCAGGGACACTGGGAATGCTGAACTATGACACTTGGAGAAGTTTTGCCCCCAGTAATGCACAGCTTGTTCCAAGAACTTCCACAAAAACAGCAACAACAGCAAAAAAATGATGCAGCCAACACAAAGCAGAGGTCAGAGGGTGCTGAGGGGAGGCCCTGCTGTCCCTAAATCCACTCAGGAGGAGCTTTGTGGCAAAATCTCCCCATAACTTTGGGTCCTGCCTCGTCTCCTTGGGCTGCTCGGTGAGAAATGTTGATTTTCCACATTTTATTCCGTCCACAGCTATGAATATTCACAATATATCGACAACAGGGAAGGGAAAAAATAGTTTGTTTGGTTAGAGAGAAAGTATCAAAATAAAAAGTGTCTCTTTGTTTAAGATGAGACACCTAAACCATAATCAACTTCTCCTGAGTCAGAAACCATGAATCATCCTCTGAAATCAGATCACATTCAAGATTAGTTTCTCATGGTATTGCTRAGGAATTTCAGATATTTCCATTGGGAATAGAGTTATTTTTTTAACCGTCCCAAGGTTA
>NW_026623904.1:11367-15932 GCF_030028575.1 Malurus melanocephalus | reverse complement strand
AACGAGCTTTAAATAGATTTTTAACCTTAAATTGATAAACCTGGGTGAAATCAATGCCTTCCAGCGAGATTTTCTGTCGCAGATCTATTAAATATGTCCCATGACCACTTTCTTTGGGAATATCCTTCAAGTCATGACATCCATCCAGGCAAAACCTTCCCTGCTGCTTGGGCAACGGTGGGAATTTTCTCAAGGGTCGTGTTTTTTGTTAAATCAAGCTTTTGGCCAATCTCACTGAATCAACAGCTCCGAGCAACAGCAGAAAGCGGAGCTCCAAGCGCAGGGGCAGAAATTCTGATGCAGAGGGTGAATAATAGATGGAAGTGCAAAGTATCCTGCTATTTTCACCTCCTGCTTTTCAAAGGGGTGGAAGGAGAGAGGGGGAAGGTGCTCGTTGAAAATCCTGGGTTAGATTTTTAATAAGGCAGATTTCTCCCCCACTTTTCTCCCCTCCTTTCCCTGYGCATAGTGAGAAACTTCCCGAGGTTGCCAACGGCACTAAAACAGCCCGTCCACTTTCAGAATTTCAGTCACCTCTTAAACACTTAGAGGCTGAATTGAGTGAAAACCCGTTTTCAGAAGAGTTTCCAAGGAAGTAGAAAGTTTTCCACACCCTGAATCTTGCACTCAAAGAAGTGGAAAGTGGCTGGCGGCTGCCAGCAGCCTGAATTGTTGTATCATGGGCTGCTGAACGCTTTATTCTGCCATAAAAGACACGAACATGCTTGGTGCTCCACTAAAACACACAAATACCCTTTGAGAAGTGGAGCTGCACAATATAGGACTTGTGAATTCTCCCCTCCTTGCATTTTCTTGGCATAATGTCRCTTTTCAGCTGCCTCGTACCGAATAAATTCTGATGGGATCGCACAGCTTGTGTTTTGCAAAATTCGAGCGTTGCAATCGAAGTGAAAAAATAAAATAAAATAAGAGAGAGAGGAATGTGCCTTGTACTAAAGACACCTGGATGAGAAAATCTGGAGCCCCAACTGTTGGGGGATGACTAATCAGGGACCACGTGCTACGTGAACTTTTACTGATCTGAACCTATTTATGGCTTCAAATGTAAAATCTGGACTGCACAGAGTGCTGCAAAGAGAAACAAATGGTGAACAAGGAATTGAGCTGAGACTCTGCACTGGAGAGCACAGATTCRGGGTAAATTTGGGGCATTTTAGGRGTGCTGAACCTTYCCACTCTGCAGTGAGATTTGGGCCCAACTTTTCCTAATTCCTTCTTTTGGGAGGACCCAACTGGGGAACCAGAAGTGACCATTTGGAGGTTAATTCCCCACCTGGCTGAGCTGTTTTATTATTGATTTGCTCTCTTTTCTCATCTCACACAAGGCTGAGCAGCAAATGTTGGCAGAAAGCATTTTTGCTCTGCAAATCCATCGGGAAAGGGCACTGGAAATCTCAGAGGTGGATTCAGCTTTCTGCCAATTCCATAAGACTTGACCACACCAAAAGGAACTGTACAAAAAGCAAAATTTTAGAGTTTAAAAAGCCTTTCCTTGCTGCTCAYCCTTCCTACTTTGTGCAAGAAGATTTGCTGCTTACAGGATTCCAATTAAGGGCTGCTTTAATGCCAGGGCAAGTGTAATAAGGGAAAACACAACTCTGAATTTTAAAATTCATCCTCATTCAGTGCTTAAAGTCTATGGAAAAGTTCTGACTGGAATTAGAGGTTCTGGGTGGGRGATTATGGGGTTCCCACTGATCCTGCTTGATGATTCTGCATTTATATAATAACACGAAACTACATTCATCGAACCATTCAGCCACCTTCTGCCAAGKATTTGATTTAATTTCCAGATCAGAGTATAAAAAATAACAAAGCTCTCCAAGGTCTGAGAATGAAGAAAAATTAAAATCCTGGAGTGTGTGCCATGGTATTTTGGAATTCCTCAGTGCTCAACACTAATATTTACTGCCAGTGCCAGGCTAAGTCTTGTTATCGTTTTGGTACAGCCTGGTGAAGCTGAATTAAATTATTGTAATTAAATGGTTGTTATGTAAAAGCTCTTTGCTTTGCATTGCTTTTCATATTATACAATAGAAAGCAGTTATTATATAAAACAGCCAATCAAAGAAAACAAAACYCTGCTCCAGAAAATCCTTCGCCTTTAAAGTGTGATCAAATGCGAAAAGCTTTTGTAATGAGCGAATAAAGTTTGTGAACAAGATTTATTTCTCTACAAACTAACTTATTTTCCATTCCAGTCCAGAAAAAGAAATCATCACCTTTTCCTGTTGATAAATTTCAGCATCAAAATGCCAAGTCATGGGTGGGTTAGGAAAATCTTGTTTGTAATCAAAGGCTTGGCCGACTTCCTACATTTTTTACATTTTAATTATGCACTGCAYTGGCATCCTGCTATAAAGACATTACTTTCTGGAAACTCCCAACTATTTACATGACTAAGAACTTAATTGAATCAAGAATTTTGCTCTTTCTTCCCTCTCTCTTTTTTTTTTTTATTTTTATTTTTTAAATAAAGAGCCATCGTCCCATTCCTTGCTGTGGAAAACATTCCTTCGCTCCCGTTGGATGTTGGTAGCAAACACAAACAAGACTTTTGTCCTCAAGCAGCGCTTCAGACACGCAGTCTGATGTCTCAGGATCTCTGTCTTTCAAGGAACTGTTAATTACTGCTGCCAAATGGGATTAACGATTCCTTTAACTCCCCTAGGTGTTCAAGTTTGGAGGTTTTCCCCTGTCTGGAATTGTTCAGATATGGTTTGGTATCTGCTCAGGAGCGTTAATCCCCTCTAATCCTGCACATCTGAATTAGGGATTGCTGCAGTGTAACAAATTCATTGGGGAGAAGTCATCTCAGATCACCTTTCCCAAGTGTCCACAGAGAAGGAAAAGGAAAAATGGACCTAATTTTGGTTCATGCGAAGCATCAGGAACATCCAGAGCTGTTCAGAGAGAGGCCATGAAGGAAAATGTGGTGCCTTAGGGCATCCAAAGAGAATCAGAGCAGGGAGCAGGTGCTGGAGGCTCATTTCTGTGTCCTGTTACAGCTCCAGCACCATCTCACCAAGGGATGGATGGATGGATGGATGGATGGATGGATGGATGGATGGATGGATGGATGGATGGATGGATGGATGGATGGATGGATGGATGGATGCATAGATGGAGGAATGGATCGATGGATGGATGGATGGATGGATGGATGGATGGATGGATGGATGGATGGATGGATGGATGCATAGATGGAGGAATGGATCGATGGGCTGCAGAACCTCTGCCCCATGTTCATCACAACCTGAACGAGAAGTATGACCTGCCCAGAGTGCACAATCCATGTAATTTAAATCTTAAGAAGTAACAAAAAAAATCAAATTATAAGGTGCTCCAATCCTTGTGTTTCTAAGCATCCAAAATGGAGCTGACAACACTGGCTGCTTTGAGCAGGATGCAGTGAAAATTATATGTCTGCCTAAGCAAAAGGRCTCTGAGTGCTGCTCTCCTCTCCCCATTAGGAGACAAATTCAATTTCTGGTAATTACAGCCGTGCCTCCCTTTTTCGAGCTGTTTCAATGGGCTCAGCACACTTCTGTTCTCATTAGTGCTGAGAAACTCAAAATGAAAGGTGCTGTTGAATTGGAAAATATTATTATTACAGTAAAAGTCACAAGGAATTGGATTTGTACAAAACTATAAAGCAAAACATACTGAGATGATTCATTATGCATCACATGGCGTACGACGTAATGTTGTTAATATGGGAGAACAGATGTGTCTACGTATTTTAAGTATCTCTTTTTCTTTTCTCTGATGAAAAGTTGTTTTTTCATCCAAAAAAAAAAAAAAAAAGAAGAAAAAAAATAAAGAAAGAAAGAGAAGTCAACCTGATCTTGATTACTGGTACTATTGAGACAGTTCACTGGGAAATGAAAGCAGTCACTGCTGTTGCCATTAATCTCATTTTATGTTAGTTTGGCTTTTACTGCAGAAAGTAAAAACTCTTGGGTTTTGTCTGCTCCCCAGTCCCATATGTGAGCTAAAGCAAAGCTGACAAGCAAGTCCTTGACATAACCTCACGCAGGCTGCGGTTAGGAGCTCGCRAGCAGCCACGGCCCAGATGTGATTTCCTCACTTGATTCAAATTAATTGGGCTCAAATTAAAAAGGCAGCGCTTTGTTTTGGTTGGGTTTAAAGAGACGAGCCTGGGGGGCAGCCGTTGCCTCGTTATCTCCGTTTGTTTCATGGCACAGCGGTTTGGATGTGTGTGTGAAAGAAAGTTCATCCTTTTTTTCCATTCTGTCAGCCCTCAAGCATTTGGTGCAGGCACCCAAAAGCTGCTGCTGAGTTGAAGAGTTCTGAGAAAAATCCCAGAACAATCCCCTGGGATTTCCCACGTGGCTGAGCTCCCACCTTGCTTTCAGGAGCGAGGCCACTTTGTCATGTCCAGTGGATAAATCCTCTGTCCTGAGGGATTGAACTCCCACAGCAGAGGAAGGCAGGCTTGTGGAATTCATGAGATGATCCTTCTGGATTTTAAAATTGCTCATTTATACAGTGGAGGTGCTCCTTGGGGATCCCAGAGCACT
>NW_026623904.1:0-10856 GCF_030028575.1 Malurus melanocephalus | reverse complement strand
GGTGAAGAAGCCATTTGGGGTGAAGGGATCTGTTTCTAAAAATGATTTAGGGGAGCAAAAAACAATTGCAGAGTCTGACCTTCCAAAGGAGTAACACTGGGAAACAAAAAACATCCTCTTGGCATGAGAAACSTCGCCTGGCACTGCTCGGTGACCCTCTCGATTACTGTCATTAATTAGGGACTATTTCATAAGCACCCAAAGACGTGCTAGGTCTGAGCCACTGTTGGAAGTGATGAGTTTTTAATGGCAACCAGCACGCTCGAAAAATTCCCATATTGTGGAGGCAGCCCCATCCCTGGGGAGCCTGGCGCCTGCCTTCTCCTCGCTGAGATATTGGGGTTAATTGGGGCAGCAGGGAGCTCTGAATCCCCTCTGCATCCTGCCAGAATTCTCCCTGCTCCGTTTCATGTTTGATTTCAGAGCCCTGCAAACAGAGCAGGGYGAGGTTTAGCTCCTACAAATCACATTAAACCAGGGACACACTTTATTATTTGGCAGCAAGTTTATCTTCTGTGCTGAAAACAAGCCCGAAACGAGATTCCCGCTCGGGTTTGTTTGCTCCCTGAGAGAAAAGGGAGGATGCTGCAAATGAAAAGTCTGTTTAGGCCACATAATCCCCTTGGTTAAGTATCAGTGATGCTGGATAAGGCTCACTYGGGGACCTATTAATGGAAACACATCTGCTGCGTTCATAATAATAATAAAAGACTGGCTCTAAAGTGATTAATTGCTGTGAGCAGAGGCGGGTCCAGCTCGGGGAAGGTGAATTGGTGGCACATTTGGGTGTGCACAGAAGGCACGGATGAGCACGGCTCTGGCTAAGCTGGGTTTGCAAGGGCAGCTCGGAGGGCTGGGATGGGTCATGTTGGGCCAGCTCACCTCTGGATGACAATCCCACCTCTCCCAGGCTTTCCCAAATTAGAAAATAACTGAAACCAGGCTTAATTGCCTGGGTTTTTTTTTTTGTTTTTTTTGGTTTTTTTTTCTTTTTTTCTGATTCAAATGCACTTTATGAGCAGTGCTTGTATCAGGAAAGTCACCAGAGACCCCAATCAAAGTGGGGCCCTCCTGGGTTAGACACTGTCCAGACCCATAATAGGAACCAGCTCTTCCTTTTAGGACCTGAAAGGCTTTGCAGACAGCCAGAGCTTGGGAAGGGAAAACCAGACAGGGAGCGGGGAAAAATCCATGACCTGCCTGAAGTTTAAGAAGGCAACGGAGAGCTCGTCTGTCTCGGGTTTGGGTTTCAGGACCTTCTTTAGGATTGGAAATGATGGATGAGATCCTCAGCAGTGGGATGGCAGCTCAGAGCCTTCAGCAGAGCTCACAGAGGGTTGGGGGAGGCTCAGCTCTGGCACAGAGGGGCTGAGAAATTCGGGAGGAAAGCAAAGACAGAGCAGGGAGCTCACAGTCACCCCTGGCTCGCAGGCAGGCTGGGARCAGCCGTGTCACAGCCTTTCAGAGGGAGACAAAGCCTGAGCCAGGCTGGCAGGAGAAGAAGGCTGGTTGCCAGCACATTGATTAGAGCCCAGACAAAGATAAAAAGGCTGGAGACCCAATGCACGCTCTGGAATCGTGTGTTTCTGGGGAAGATCTAATGTATTCATGCTGTCAGGTCACATACATTAGGCCCAGAAACCTCAGGTTTGCTTTCTTCTTTTTCTCCCCACTCTTTTTTTTTTTTTTTTTGGAAGCACTCGGAGCAAATCTATTGAATGAGACATTTCTGAGCATGGAGCCCATTAATAACACGAGGCCAGTGCGAGGCTGCAGCCTCATTCACGCTGCTTGGGGGAGCCAAGGAAATTAAAATCCTCCCCGGGAAATCAAAGCCGAGCCCCAAGAAGGGGCTGATTGGAGACAGGTGAAATGTCTGTTTGTTTTTAGAGCCTCGCAGTTTTTGATAGTCCCTGCGTTTTCCAAGTGCCTCGTGTGGAAGAGAAGAAAACGAGTCTGAGTAGCATCAGAGAAGCAGGAACTTTTCAGATGCCAAGGAATAAAAAACTTTACATCACAGGCTCCTTGCTGACAGCTGGTGGAGGTGCCCAGTTCGTGCTTCATCCCTCTACCCTRTTCCTATTCCATTCCTCACAGTCTGTGAGCCTGCAGCCTGATTTGTCCTAAAAGGACAATAAAACCTTCCAGGAGTYCCAGAGAACGAGGAAAACAATAAACCAGACAATGATTGTTCCRTTCTGCACATGATTTATCGTGCAGATAAGCTGGACTAGTGGAGATAGGGGTKTTTTATGGCTGGATGTAGCACACATCTCATTTAGGGTGCGCTGAGAGCTCTGTCTGTGCACCCACAGCCCTCAGCAGYGCTCCTTGGCCAGAAAACCCCATAAATCTCCTTTCAGATATCCATTAACAGAGCATTCAGTGGGCAGACAGACATTGGGATGGCTCTGTCACAAACCCCATGTTCTCGTCTGATCAGATCTGAGCTCTCGTGGTTGGTCACTGCTTCCTGCAGCTTTCCTCCYCTGATAACCCCATTGCAGCCAAATCTCTCTTCTAGAATTCCTATATAAACTGAAATATTTTTAACAAAATCTCTCATTTGTTTCAGGGCCATTGGGTAGAATCTCTTCCATACAGCAAGAAAAACACTTCTCCTGGTGTATGAACTACTTAAGGAGCGTCAGTCTTGCACCTTTTCCCCCATATATAATGATTTGTTTTTTTAAAAAAAGCAATTTGGTAAAACCCTGTAACACCGAGAATTCAACTCTCTTCAAACTGCCCTGGAATAGGATTTTTTAATGGGTCCAGAGCCAAGCCAAAAGCCCTTACGAAGTTAATCCCAAAATGAGAGACCACCCCGGTTTATCCTYACCCGCTGCTGCTGGAACCTGTGCACCAAAGGTTTTGTGGGAATGTAGCTTTTTCCTGCATCTCTATCAAATTCCTCCATTGATGCTGTGTGAAAAGGAGAATTAAAGGACAGGAAAACTGAACCCAATTTTCTCACATTCCCTGTTTGCTGAATTTCCATATTTATTTGTTCTGTTTCTTTRCTGACTGGAGATGTCACGGCATTTTTGTCCTGACCAGAAAAACCCCACAATTTTTGCAAAGCTCCATTAACCATCATTAACCTAATGATCTACACAAACTGCAGGGAGGGAAATCAGGTTCGATAACAAAAAACTGCCCAACCAATTAACAAAATGATGCCGTAATGAGGTAATAAAGAGGCCTGGGAAGCTGCAGGATGTCACTTTTGGATGTTATGGATTCCCACCCATAGGAATGGACCTGCCCTCGCTCAAGCTCTCAACCCCTGCCTCTCCATTTTTATCCACTCCCATTTTCCAAGTCAGGGCAAGAATTTGTCATTGGCAGAATAAAGATCAAACCCTGAGTAATGTGAATGGAGAGCTGGAAGTTCTCTTGGCACAGGGATCCGTTTCCTGCTCGGACGGATTTAGAAGCGCTCAGGTTCCTGCTGTGACTGGAAAGTTGTCCCAGAACATCTTTCCTGTGATGCTCAGACACCTCCTGCATGTTTCCCCTCCCTCGGTTTACTCACAACCAGTTTGATTTGGGGCCAACATTGTCCTTCAGCTTAAATAACTCTCTCCCTTCCCTGGGGGTTTGCCTGGGCTATTTATGGAAAGCAATCCTTCTCCGAGCCTTTTCCTGCTTTTCCGAGCCTTTTCCTGCTTTTCCCAGCCCAAACAGGGCTATTTTAGCTTCTCCTCCCCCTCCCTGCTCGCCCCACACCTTCCTCTGCACCTGCTCCAATTCTCAGATCCCAATCCTGGTGCCCACACCAGGCAAGGACCTTCCCTCTCCCTCCTGCATTTCCCACTCTCTTTATCTCATTTATCCGCCAATTTTTAATGCAGTCACATTTTCCTTTTCCATCCATGATTTCTGTCCATCTCAGCAGCCCCTGCCATTTGTCCCTGGTGTCATTCCYAGGCCACCTCTGTCAGCAGGAGGAGGTGTGTGATGGGACAAAGGCATTTTTTTTTGAGTTTTCTATCACCACAGCAATATAATTTCTCTGATTTATTGCTGAAATCCTATAAATAGGCCACTGGAACAGCTTGGGCATGTTATCTGTGGCCCTTTTATAGTCCATCATCCCCGGACTGGTGCACACAGCGAGATTTTGGTGATGTCTGGTTTTCTTCAGCAGATCTAAAAGGAGTCCAGGGCACGAGCTCAGATTGCTCATCTGAATTTGAGATACCCTGAGATCAGAGAAGATTAATTTCATTTTTAAGTATCCCCATCAACAAGGCAGTGATGACTGAGGCTGAGCTGCAGGTCAGGAACTGCCCAGCAGTGAATAAATGTGGTTTGTTTGTTTTTTTTTTTTCTGAAGCTGAGATCCTCTCCCATTCATTTTGGGCACCTGCACATGAAAAGAGAATGAGAATTTTAAATTTCCCCATCATTATTCAAAATCTACCCTTTTTAGGCCGTTATCAAGTTGAGGATGTGATGTAACATCTCTGAAAATGTCTCTAATTGTGTGACCAGTCCCCAATTTCCTCAATTTCCCTGCACCCCTCCACTCTTATCTCCACCAAACCTCCACCTCAGGCAGTGAAATCATCCCCCAAGGTAAGTGACAGACCCATAAATCCCGGGGCTCTTTGTCCTGATGGAATCTGGGCAAGAAAACGCACTTGGAGCTCACGTTGGAAAATATTTCTGAGAGCAGCTACTCCGGGGCAGCAGCTCTGCTCAGCAAGCACGGGAATTGTTGTGGTGCACAATAAATCTTTGTAGTTGTGCAGTCTCACTTGTCAGCTGGAGCATCCTCCCCAGCCCAGAGCCTGGCAGCTTTAGCTCTGGATGTTGTGCCT
The DNA here is from genome assembly GCF_030028575.1 of Malurus melanocephalus. Classification (NCBI taxonomy): domain Eukaryota; kingdom Metazoa; phylum Chordata; class Aves; order Passeriformes; family Maluridae; genus Malurus; species Malurus melanocephalus. The sequence continues at coordinate 6,027 of NW_026623904.1, read as the reverse complement.
GTTAGGAATTCATTCTGTTTTCTTTTTTTCTCTGTTGTATTCGTCTTCCATGCCATGAAACTTAAAATATATGAACTGAAAGCATTTTTTTTTTTGTTTCTGGGGCGGGAAGGATTGTTCTGCATGTGAATGGGAACAGCTTCATCCCAGAGGTGAAATTTCCAAGTGTCTCAAGTCGAGGAAAGGACCTCAAAACCTCCTTTTCCCTGAATACCTCCCACAAACAGATCCCTGAAAAAAATCTTCCTGGAAGTGTCATTGCAGAATCCCAGAATTAACTGGGTTGGAAAAGACCTTTGGGATCATTGAGTCCAAACTATGGGAAGGGAGAAATGATGAGTTCAGGGAAAGAAAAACCGGGATTTGCTGACAAACCTGACCCCACTGGCAAAGGACTTTTGAGCAGCMACCACTGGAGTGGTGATTTAAGATCTCAGATGTCTTTGGATAAATTCAGTGAGAATCTGCTGCCAGAGGGAAAACAAYACCAGAATATTCCTGGGTAGATTATTGGCAGAATGGGGAAAAAAAGCTGCAGAGGCCTTGTAATTGATCTTGTCCCCTGAAATTTGCTTATTCTGTTTCTTTTTCTCTTTAACCTTGGTTTAAAACCTTCAGCAGGAGTGGGAAGTGAGAAGGTATAAATGTTTCAGTCCTCAGWACAGTTCTGAAATGAGAGAAAATAAACCCAAAGTGTTTGGAGCCTGACTGTTGAAGTGTCACCTTGTTTTCAGATCATCAGTTAAACACAAGCCCAAATATTAATTACTGTGTAACCAAATATCCCTTTTCTTTAATTCACTGCTCCTCCAGTTCATGCTTTAATTTTGCACTCCGACTATTTAGAAATCAATATTTCCATTGGATACATTGGATTTAATTTCAAGCAGGGGAAACAGTGGAATATATTAATTTCTAAAGCAATTATTTGGGAGCAGGGTGACAGATTTTCAAATTTTCTCTTTATCCTTCACTGAAAACACCAAAACATTCTCAGAAAAAGCTCAGCCTCTTCTCATTTCAGCCATTTATTGTTTTTTTTTCCCCACTGGGCTTTGTCAGGAGGAAAATTAAATGGGAGGAATTTCTTTCTATAGAAAACTCATCACTTCCTCTTGGAAATGCAGGGGGAGCCACGTTGGATTGGATGTTGGGATGGGAATGGGAAGGGTTTGGGATGGGAATGGGAATGGGAATGGGAATGGGAATGGGAATGGGAATGGGAATGGGAATGGGAAGGGTTTGGAATGGGAATAGGAAGGGATTGGGCTGAGAATGGGAAGGGTTTAGGATGGGAATGGGAAAGATTTGGGGTGGGAATGGGAAGGGTTTGGGGTGGGAATGGGAATGGTTTGGGATGAGATGGGAATGGGAAGGGTTTGAAATGGGAATGGGAAGGATTTGGGATGGGAATGGGGAGGGTTTGGATGGGAATGGGAAGGGTTGGGAATGGGAAAGGTTTGGCATAGGAATGGGAAGGGTTTGGGGTGGGAATGGGGATTGTTTGGGATGGGAATGGGAAGTGTTTGGGCTGGGAATGGGAGCAGAGCTGGCAGCCCCAGCCCCGGGGCCGAGCGTGCCCTGGGAAGGAAGCGCAGGGATGTTTCCGAATCCCATCGCGCACAATAATTCACTTCAATCTTCCGTTGGTGTCTTGAAAGCAAAATAAAAATAAAAACACTCTGGGTAAGATTTGCTGGAGCCTCCTGGATTTCTGGTGGGGAGGAGCAGCTTTGTCAGGGAAGAATTACCCCAAAGATTGCATGAAATGAGCTGTGCTGGGCCACACAAACCCTGGATTTTCCCTTTGGGAATGGGTTGGATCTCAYTGTTCCAACACACCACAGTAGCAGGAGGGAGGTGTCTGCTCCCAGGGCTGTGGGGCCTTCATTTTTCAAACCTTGAAATAAGAAAAAAGCCCACTAAAATAACTTTTGAGCAGATAAATCCCATATTCCATCTAGCAGAGCCCATTCCTCGTGGGAATTTTGGCCTAATAGACAATTTTTCAGGCTGTAACAACAGCAAATCACTAAACTTCTGAAATTTCACCCTTTTTTTTTTTCTTTTGTGCATCTCAAATCCCACCAAGCTGCAGATTCCTGCTGGAAACCCAACAACAGAACATTCCCAGGTTCCCTTTTTTCTCAGCCTGGGAGGAGAAAAGCAAATCAGGAGGAGAAAAGCAAATCGTTCTTTGAGCCATCACTGCGCTCCCGAGGGGCCTCATCACCCCCGACAGATTTGTGAGTCACTCRGAGGAAATATTTTACTGCTATCCTGTTTGCTCAGCAGGTGGAAGGGAAATCGCTCTGGCAAACCCTGGAGAGAAAAAAAAAATAAATAAAAAACTTGAGCGGGACTTGGGTTTCAGCAGAGCCTCAGCGCTCTCGGCCCCACYGAGAGTTTCATGTGGTGCCAGCAGTTTTCTGGAGGTTTTTCAGAGGAAGACAACAAGACAAGATCCTTGGCATGAAGACTTAATTTTTTTTTTTTTTAACCGTGTGCAATTTTTGTGTTACTTCCCCGGTTTTCATCCATAAAAAGCTCTTTTTTTCTGGTTCATTTTCCTCTCGTGTTTGAGAGTTTTTGCTTCCTCTCTCCAAGAAATTTTTTGTGCTAGATAAGAATAATTAAATTTTTTTAAGTTGTAGGGCAGGATTTAAACCAGACTTGRGTAGTTCATAATCTTTGCAAAAGAGATGAAATTCACCCCTAAAGAAGCGAGAAGTTGCAGGCATCTCTCTTTTTCATAATCCAGTGAAAATAAGATAATGAATGTTGCTGAGGAAATATGAGAAAATTATTTCCCAATAGGATTTTAGGAAATTTAAAAAAATATATATGTATTTTGTTGTATTTCTCTAAAGAACATTTCCTAGCTGGAAACCCCTCCAGATGAAGTGGTAGTGGGTAAATTAGAGCATCCCTCACTTCCAGAAAATTAACTCTTCTCCAGGAGCTTTCACTGGTTTGCCTAAAGCTCTTCCAGGGTGTTTTCTTTACCAAGGACTTCACCAGGATTCAGCAAAGGGAGAAATGACTGCAAAAATGGGAAATTTGTGGTCCTGACACACCTTGCTGGGAGCTCGGGGTGCCCTCAGCTTCCTCTGATCGAGGGAACACCACAGGCAGCAGAATTGAGGGGTTTGGTGTTGCCCTCTCTGCTTTCCCCTGGGACAGAGGATCTGTGAGGAAAAGGGGTGAAATTTCCCTCCTTGGTGATGAAAAAACCCTAAATGTGCTCAGAAACCACCCAGGAGGGGAAGGTTGTGAATTTTTGAGATAATCCCATAACAGAAAGCAAAAATCAGAGAATCCTTCGGGCTGGCAAAGACCTTTAAGGAGCTCAGCTGTTAACTCGTGTTCACCAAACCTTCAGAATGCACCAATAACATTTAATCTGGATTTAAATTGGCCTCTTTTATTGMTGTTGGTCTTTTACCTTCACTATTACAGTCCTCTAAAAGGTAAGGATAGGAAAATCCAGCTCCTTAACCGAGCCTTGAATATAAATTACTTTTAAAGACCTTTTCGAGCCAATTTTTCCTCACTGTTTATACATTTCAGCTTTAACAGAAACCCATCCGGMAGCAGCAAGGAAGAAACGAACCCATTGTTCAGCAAAGTGTAGAAAAGCTCTAAAGTTTCCTCAGAGATGTTCCAGAGCGATACCTGATCCGGGACCYGTAGGAAATGTTTGAAAATATTCTTAAATAAATGAAATCACTGGGTCAGCTCCAGCCAAGCTGATGAGAGAACAATGCAGAATTTGGAGAGGGACCCTCTGACCCTGCTCATGCTCTCGTTTCTCCATCCAGAGGGGGTTTTTTGGAGAGCCCTGTGCTGTTTGGACACTCAGACACACATTTCATCTGCAGTTCCCACCTGGGGCTGGCAGTAGCAGCAGGGACTGAATTGTTTTTGTGGTTTCCTCCTGGCTCAGCCCGAGGCGCTGATGCACCAGAAGCCTTACGAGAAATTCTGCTTTGTTGGGATTTCCTGCACGACTTTGCACACAAAAGCAGCTCCAAAGGATTCAGCTGACACGGTGCTTGGAGAGCCTGGAGATGATTTTCCCAAAACACATCGATTTGGGAATCTCTGCTTTTCACCCACTCCTCTTTGTTCCAGCCCACRAACTTCCTGTATGATATAATTGGGATCTGTTTTTTAACGAACCTTCACTGAGTGCTACTGGGTGCTATCGTGCTCTGCCAATGCTCTGCCAGCTCAGGCAGGGCTTGKTTTCATTTGCCAGGCAGAGATTTTGGGTTTCTGGGGTTGAACGAGTGCCTGTGCATCAGCTGAGCTGTAGGAAATCTCCACATGGGCATTTCCCCCTGGTTTTCTGCATCTGTGGAAAATGAAACCAAGGCACCCAGGTTTAAACCTGTGTGTGCTGAATGTCACCCTGCAGGACACACAGAGAACCTTTAGATATGTGGAAATAAATCACTGGAATTGCAGTGAGTAAATGGGAACAGTTTTGAGATCAAGAACACATAGATGTACTTAGAAAATGAAAAGGAGAGAGGTTATTTTCTCTGATCTGCCCCATTTTATATGATTATTAAAGAGATCAAAGCTGCCTGGACAGTGTGGTGGAGCTGCACTGGAAGAACCTCATGKTTTTATCCATGTATTAATATTTTTTAGAGTGAGGCTGATCCAGTTTTTTGTAAATCCTGATGGGACAAATCCTGCAGGGAGCTGGTTTCTGACATTGCCCAGGGAGTGTTCAGTACCTGGGGACTGGAAAGTGGAAATCTCTCCTCAGGGGAGAAGGAACAAACAGGTTCCTCCCCAAAAACCTCCTTCAGACCTTATTTCCAGACTTTTCTAGAGCTGTGATTGGCATTGACAGCTCTGCCCTCACCAAATAAAAAGCTGAGATTGAAAAAAGCCAGCTGGCCACGCTAGCCAGGTTTAATTGCAGCAAGACACGGAGCTGAACAAGTTAAATCTGAATTACTGCACTATTACTGCTGAAGGTTTCCTGGACACTCTGACTCACAGTGTGGTTCAGTCTTTTGTCTGTGCAGACTTTGCAATATTGTGATTTTTTTTTTTTAGCAGAAGCATCAGCAAAGGAAGTCAGACCAATGGTTTTTTCAAGCCCATCAATCCCACGGAAGGTGAGAAAGCCCCGTGAAAGCCCCTCTCCATTTGAGCAGCAATATCCTTCTGAGGAAAATTCCTTCCTGATCCTTGCCTTAAAGGAGTTATTTGAGATTAATGTAAAGACCATTTGTCATTTTGGTTATAAGAAATGCTAATGGCTTTAGCAGCATTCTGCATTTTCTGCAAGATCCTCTGTTAGGCACAAAATAGGAAAAAAATAATCTCAAAATGGTAAAGCCCAAACTGAGCCACTCATCAATTCCCTGCTAATTGTCAAACGTGTTTATTGCACGGAGGAATTGATAACCTGTAATGAGATGTGATGGATWCAGCCAGCTGTGTTTCTGCAATTCCAGGCTGGTGTGTGTCCAACAGAAACCAAGGGAGCTACACAAGTATGAAAATAAAAAAAAAGAGGAAGAAAAATGGGAAAAAAAAAGCCCGGTAGTGTTGATTCAGCACTGGTGTATTTTCTTCTGCTGATTATTTCTGTAATAACAAGTGTCTGATAAGTGGGTTAAAGACTGGCTGAAGGAGATGGAATTGGAAGGGAATTGCCATTGTGTTTGTTGATATTCCTCCAGTTAATTTGAAATGTAGGCAAGTCATGGAATGATTTAGACTGGCAACGTATTCYATGAGCCTTTCCTTCTGGAGCTAAAAAAAGAGAACACCCTGTCTGGATTCGTCAGCACACAACGTGTTTAGATAAGGAAGCGGAGTCAGAAGGAATAGTCCCGACGTGAGAAATGAATGGAGACAGGATCTGCAGCAGGAAAAATGTCTGCAGGGCCCGTGGCACTGGAGCAGCTCCCTGGAAAAGCCAAAATCCCGGACACAGATCCCTGTTCTCACGTGATGTCCTTTTCTTTGCAGCCATAGGAACCTCCAGCTCGGGACCCA
>NW_026623903.1:231559-319569 GCF_030028575.1 Malurus melanocephalus | reverse complement strand
TCATGAGCCATCCAGGTTTATTCCTCTTGGACTCCCTTGGCTCCTGAGTACCTACCAGCCACAGAGCAGAGTATTTCTTTCCATATTGGTCTGTAGGAGGTAATGGTCAAACACTATGATGATGAAGATGCTCTAAAAAGATACAAAATCTGAGGAGATTAGACTAAAATAAACATAAAAAAGGATGTGTTGGGAGATGATCCTTTTACTTGCAACTTTCACCTTAGCGTGGTAAGGATTGAGATTTTTTTGGCTTTCCTAGTGCATTTTAAATGTTGTGTTTTTCCCTAGGCAAAAAGATGTATTGAGAACAGCATAAGTGGGTGAAAAATACAGGAACTGGCAGATTGAAGTGTCATGGATGATGTTCTGCTTTTTATCAGCTTATTAGGTGAATTTTATATTTGGTTTTGTGCCAGTTGTAAGCCTGGGGAAAATAAATTTTATAAATTAAAAAAAAAAAAAACCCACAGAAAAACCCCAGCATATTGCAATATATTTTCACCTGTTACAAGCATGCAAACTCTTTTTAGAAATGAGTTCTCACATTCTGGGTGGCTTCTAAGAAGTTGATTTCAACCTTTAAAAGAAATGTTAGTTATGTAGAAGTTTTGAAGTGATGCTTTAAGACTGAGATCTTCAGATACTGTGGTAACTGGACTGACTGGCTCAATATGCAGCTATCACAAACCAGCAGGATCTTCCTCTTTCTTTTCAATTTCAATTCATTTGTATTGCTTGGCATCTTGTTTAAAATTTAGCTGAAAATAAAGCCCAGTCAAAACCCGCTCTCAACAGAGTGAATTCCAAATGGTTTGGAAGATGCTTTTGTATCCAAGTACCTCCATTCCCACAGGCGCCCCTTTTCTAGAAACAAGAGACTGAGTTTGAAGTTAATTAAAAACATGAGACAAGATTCTAATTGGTCTGATTTTCTCTCAGAAGGCTTGATCTGCACTTCCCAATTCCTGGCACATGCCCCTAAATCAGCAATATGCCACATCCCTGTTGCCATGCTGCATCTGTGGCTCTGAACAAGCAAAGCCTTTTGCTTACAAGGGAATGTTCAGCCCAGGCCACGGAATTGCAGTTCCACCTCTGTGATCCCACCATTTACCAAAGGCTGCTCCCCCGGATATCTGCTCAACCTGTCTGAACTGATTCGCTGGAAACATTCCTGGCATATGCTTCAGGGAAAAAATGAAAAGAAGAAGCAGAAGAGTGGAAGGGAAATAATGAGAGAAAATTCATTCTGTGTTAGTTAATCTCTCAGAGCTTTATTTCGTCTTGCATTTTGTCACTGAGTACCTCTGAAATTTTTAATTACTCCTTTTTTTTCCTGTTTTTGTTATTTTTACAGGGACTGTGCAGATTGAACTGGAGAATTTCTATTTTGGATACCATTAAGTAAGTATTATCTGCTCATTCTGACAGCTGATCTCTGACAAGAAATCAGCTGTTATCTTTCCTCTTTCTCCTGGGTTCAGATGGAAACATTTCACTTGAAATATTCTCACTGCAAATACAAGGATTTTTCTTTACACCTGACATTATCTCATGCATTCTGGCTCTCTGAAAAAAAAAAGCCTTCCAGTTTTTTTTTTTTTTTTTCAACATCTTTCATACAGCTTACACTTCAATAAAGATGAAATGTTTATCTCTTCAACTTTTATGGCTGGAACACATCTATGCAACAGGAGAGTGCAGTCACAAAGATGCTAGAGCAAGGAAGTTCAATGTCCACAGATGTGTCACGTCATGAAGATTGATTTTGTTTGGTCAAGGCATCCCACACTTCCTTTTTCTGTGGAGATGTTCCTAAAACAATGTCTTGAACTTTGGGAACACCCTTACCTGCTGTGTGATCTGAATTAATATTCTCTATCACAACCTCTTCTTTGCCTTTCCATACTTTTTCTTCTGTGAAGGTTTCACAGGAAGAAGGAATCACAATCACCTTGTTTCTTTACTGCTTATCACGGCCACCGTCTCTCTTGGAATCAAAATACCGCAGTGGAAATCTTCAACTCATTTTCTGTTAGCTCAAGAAACACAGGGCATCCATGTGTATTTATGCAAAGAGAAAACCCCTTTCCGTGTTAAAGCACCTTTCTTGATCCTCTGCAATAAGGCCAGGAAAGGATCCACTGTCCCTCCCAGCCTCCTGGCTTCTCCTCTGCTTTCAGCTGCAGTTTGTGACTGCAGGGCTCCAGAGCAGCCCCATTTCCATGCAGAGTCACCCTGCTCCCCACTCCAGCCCCGTTCAACCATCAGCCCCTGTTCACTGCAGGGTCACGACCCTCCCAGCACATTTGGATAGCTCAGCTTCATCTTTGTCTGTCAGGGAACACTTCAAAGCGCTGCTGGGGTCAGGGTTCAGATCCTTCTCTGCAAAAACAAAAGGAGATTCTAACTGTAGCTTATGAGCAATGATGCAAAGCAACTGCTTGCATTTTGTCAAGGAGAATGAACTAAGCCCAGGCTACCCAATAAACAAATCACTTAAAACGATTTGTAAGTCATAGTGACTCCACATTCTTTTAGGAGGTATCCTGCAGGACTTTGGAGAGACATTTATGGAGGAGCTGTACCTACCAGGAGACAAAGCACTGACTGAAACACTAAAACTCTACCAATGAAATCTAAGCAGTTCCATACTGGAGGGAATTTTCTTCCTTTTCTTGAAATGCAGACATTTCAAAGTTCTAAAGTGSAAGCAAAGACAAGAATAGCAGGATAGCCAAAATCACTCCTTCGGGAATTCCAGACACAATCTATCATGGAATTAGGTACTCACACTAAATTGCAGAAAATAAAAATGTTGCATAAAAGGGAAAATGCAAAAAACAAAATGCTAGCCATATACACTTGTCCACTGTTGAGTTATAATTTACTCACAGTAATATCAGAAAGAATTATTAATCTATAACCAACCTTGTAAATATGAGGAGAGCAGACCAAGTTCCCAGTTGACAACCAGACCAYGCAATTATCCTTGTGCTTGCATGAGATGGAGCAAAGGGAGTATAAAATATCCTGAAGGATGCTGGGATGTTTCAGAGGGTGTTTACCACTTAGAAGAATGCAAAGCAGCATATGAAAAGGTTGGTGATACACGCTGGACCTGAGACAGCAGGGAAGAAAAGTTGGTATGGGCAAATTTCTCAATGACCCTTCTGATGCCCTGTGCTTAGGAAAACAATTAAAAACACCCTGAATTGCTGGACAAAATCCCTTGCCTTAATGCCAATTTGCTTTAATGACATTAAACCTTGTTTTGAAGCCAATGAGGTTATGCAGGGTAAGGGCAGAAAGTGGATCCCTGTCCAGGGAGATGCTCAGGGCTCTCCAGAGGATGACTGGTAATAACACCAGCACATTTCTCACTCTTTACATTTACATCAGTACTGCAAAGCTGCTCCCCTTTCCACACTCTACAAGGACAAGATTAGGYAGATGGAAGGAAAAAAAGTGTGATGGAATAGTAACATCAAAATCTTTAAAACTGCATKATTGGGTTGAAAAAATGAAGGCATTAGTTGTGTAGCTTCTGTGTCTAAAGCCCTCACCAGAGGGCAGCCAGGCTGACAGCTGGCACAGCCTCACTGCAGAGCCATGGGTAGCTGGGAGTCTCCATCAGGGCTAGGAACACAAATCCTCCTCCATACCTGGAGTCAGAAAATCTGCAACAGTGAATTAGGAGAGAACAAACAGGTTTTGTGCCTTTTCTAACCCCCAGAGAGAATTACAGCTGTTTCTTGCCTATAAAATACACAGAAACAAACTTGAACTCCTCGGAAAAGGTTAAAACAAATATATTTCAAGGAATTTAAGTGCTACAATATTGTTAATCCCCAACCCCTCAAAAAAAAGAAAAACACCCCAGAAAAATCATTAAATTTTAAGAGGAGTCAATTATATATCTTTGGAGGATTTTTTGGCATACTGCACTCAAGTTTTGCAACTTCTCAACTGCAGATGCCAGAACTTACTTTTTTTTTTTCTAGAAAGCATTACTTGAACATTATTAAATTATAGCTGAAGTGGGAACCAACACAACACTAAACAAGAACACCAACAAGGACACAAATGCCAATGCTGGTGATGCAAAAAACCACTAAGCCATCTCATCTGACTAAACAGCATAAGGAACAAAAGCCTTTGAATTGTTAACAAGTGAAATCACAAATTGTAGGGTGTGCTATTAAGCATGATATACCACAAGAAACTTTATCACAAACTCTTGGAGCTGGCATTAATTTGTGCTTGGCTGCCACTGCATAAAGCCCAAGTGCACCCCTGAGAGGGGAAATCCTTGTGCCTGTGGAAAATAACTGCGAACTTTGCCCTGTGGCAAGTTTGTAAGAGGCTGACACAGGAAAAAAGAAGTGAGTGGAAAGGATCTGACTGGAAACACAATAGCAGACTTAAAAGGCTCTGATAAATGAAAAGTCATTCTGAGATTAGGGTCTCATTCAAAAAAATAACAAAGACATTTTCTGGTATGTGGCTGAAAATAGATTCCATATGAAAACGCTTAGTAGAGCTTATCAATACTTTTCATTCTCAGCAGCCTCTGAATAAACGCAGCACTTTTAAAAACTCAAATGGCATTTTTAAAACATTCTGAAACTTAKACGCAGAAGCTACACAACTAATGCCTTCATTTTTTCAACCCAATAATGCAGTTTTAAAGATTTTGATGTTACWATTCCATCACACTTTTTTTCCTTCCATCTGCCTAATCTYGTCCTCACTTCTTGTAAAAATGCTACCAGTGAGGAAAAAGAAAATAACTTTCCTTGCCTGAAAACTGAACCAACTTAGAGTCAGTTGATTCAAATATTCCAGAAACTTTGTGGAAAATTTAGAGGAAGTGCTGAGAAGTTTTTATCATTTTCAAACCATCTCCATGATCCCATGAATCTTTAAATCTCCATTAGCAGGGTATATGTAAGACCATGACTCTGCAAAGGCCTGTTATGAACAGAATTTGTTTTCCTCTTCTATTAAAAAAACCAAACAAAAAAACCAAACCACCAAAAAGTCAACTCTGCAGCCATGACTCAAGTGAATAATCATGAGACATCTGTGGGACTACTTCCAGGAGTGGGAAAAGCAGCATATGTCTCCAAAAGTGCTTAGAGCAGTGCAATTCTGCCAATTTTGTCATGCATCTCCTATCTGCTGGTTGAAGCTGCAGCTTTAGGAGTCAAGTGCTTCCATGTGAATCTGAATTCAAACCTAAAAAGTAAAACAAATTTTTAAGTCTGTCAGATAAAAAAAGCTTGGGCAAGTGTGAGACATATGAAGCCCCCAAACTAGATATCACCATGAGTAATAAAGCAATACATACTAAAATGTGTGTGAATGCCACGGAGAGAGCGTGGGCAGGGGTGCCTGCAGATGACAATACTGAGCAGACTGAAGCACTCGTGGATGCAGCAGCTCAGGAAATCAGGAGAGAGCACTGCCCTGGGCTCTGCAGGCTTGCACTCCACCTCCTGCCCTTGCTGAGCAGCCCTGCACAGGAGGATGGCAAACAGCTCTGCATCACTCAGACAGCAAGGGGGAGAAGAGGGGATACTGACAAATCCTGTTTATTTTCACATACCAAATGTGGATAACTACACTTGTATTAATTCACAGAAATGGTAACTACAATTTAACTCCTTCACCAGAGAAATCGCCTAAATGCAGATAGAGCCACAAGGTCATGGACTCTATCACTCCTCTTTGTGCTTCTAYTAAAAATGTAAACTAACAAACAAATCTAATGGATGGCTTGTTTCTTCCCATTTCCACARTGATCCCAGGTTTTCTGCAAGAGTAGAATAAGGCAACCCAAAGTAGCAAACATTTCCTCTACGTTGTCTGAAGTCTGGCAGCTCATAGGGTTGTATTATGTTATAGGAAGCATATTTTACTTTGTTGTGTTTTTCACCCTTATGTGATTTTTTTTTTCCTTTGGTTGCTGTTCAGGCTAATTTGTGTCCTCCAGCAGGAAGCCTGAGTAGCATCTCAAGTGCATCTTGAAGCAGGACTTTGGCAAGCTGATGCTCACAGTGCTCTCTCAGAGGTTTGTCCTTAGGAAGCAGATCCTCCTGGTTGCTGCTGAAAGCATCTCTTCACTGCACTTTCCATCTGCACTGCCTTTTGCTTACCACTCAGGTCAAGGCTGTGTATTCCCCACTCTGCCTGTTGCATTAGTGGCACTCTGAAAGTGAGACTTTCACTGGATGGAAATGTTTGGTGAATTTTTAAATACGGTTATTGATTTCACATTAGTTTTCTTTTATGAATCAGGGAAAGCTCTTATGCGAGGGTAGAACAGCCAAGAAATATTTGACAAGTTGTTTAAAATCTACTGCCTGGAAGRAGCCTGAGAGATCAATTAATTTATTTTCCTGATTTTYCAGTATATTCTTTAAACATATTTTCACTGACTATTATTCTCCACCCTGAAGAATACACAAAAGTGATCATATATTTCCTGCAGCAGAGGCGACTGCCTYCTGGATCTCTGCCACAAGAGATATGGATGTTTTGCCCAAAGCTGTTTTTTTCCTCTCCTTCAATGAAACATGATTAGAACAAAATGATTTTGCCTCTGCACCAGTCCRTACCAATTCTGTTTTAGGGCATCAAACCTGTAAAAAGGACAGATTCTTTGCATGTATGCAAACTGCTCTAACTGTTACATCAGTTTATTTCACATCCCACGAGTGTTCTTTTGGATACAGATTATTGACTGCTCTTTAGTGAATAACTTTTTAGTCATTCTTGGGCCTCAAAAAATTTCCTTTGAATGTTTTATGCAAGAGTATTCATTATGAGCAATTAATGTACTGAAAATGCCAGCACCTCCAGAAGGCATTATATAAAAGATGAGTAAATTCATGGTCATGCATCAYTCAAACTTCCTGCACTTTTCATTCTTTTTAAATTTATGTCTTACATTGTAGTACAAYAGCTTGTATGAATTTGATGACCTGAATGGAATAATGTCAAAAATGTCTTTCTGTGTATTTCAGAAATGGAAAGCAATCAATTAAGAGTTTTAGCTACCACTGTTTTTTAGGTATGACATGTCACAGCTTCATAGCAATTCCAAGTATTTACCTTGGAACATCTCTTCACATTTTTCAGTCAGAGGCCAAAAAMAAATTGGTTCAGAGGAAGCTTCTGTCTACATAGAGAMATTCATAGAAAGTGAGGRAAGTCTTTTGTATCAACTGGAGGGWGAAAGGACTATTTATACCCATTTATATTGGCAGTTGTTAAGTTTCATAATGCAGAACAACTTGAATTTAAACTTGTTAAACTTTTCCCTTTGACATGTGGAAGAATCTCAGATTGTTTCACTTAATTCAATAAGCRTTAAGCCTTGAAAATGATGCACGTTTCACATGGCTGTCCAAATGCTCCAAGAAGTATTTTAAAGATAGTGCCAGCTAATTAAGCAAATCCAGGAGCAGCAGATTGTGATCTAATTTCCAGCAGCACTTGAAGTAACAGTGAGTGAGTGAGTGGTTTGCAGTGCTGGAAGGAGAGGAGAGGTCATTGCCACCCTTAGCTGCAGTCCCAGGCAGCACATAGCTCTGTCCTGTGTCACACACACACCCAGCACAGGGTGAGCACAGTTCAGGGGCTGCTTCATCCCCGGCASGAACACAGCTCCCCAAAACCAGGAGAACCTTCAGCTCTCAGCTCTGCARSTAYCMAYGTTMTTCCCTGWTTTACACAGTCACTCCTCCAGGTCWTGGKACAAGTGCCATCTTTGTACCTTTTTGAGGGGAGACGTATGAGAAGTGTTCATGAAAGAAAGGTTTGTTGACTGGGCTTTATTCATCTTTTAGCTGACACAGGTAATTGCTAAGTTTAATACTGAGTTAGCAACGAAGTACTTTGGATTTTAGACAAAAGTTGCATCAGCTGCAGAAAGGTTAAGAATAAACATAATGCCAGTTGACTCTCCCTCATGCACTACAATACAGGAAATATGGTTGGAATAGGGTCTGTATTTCAATTCAATTATATTTGGCAGCTCAATTAGAATTGCTCACTCTAACACAGATATTTCCTCTTTCAGCGTGCTATAGTAATGGATATTCATCCCTTTTTATCTCACCTATGAGTGATGAACAGGAAGTTTCTAATTAAAACCAATGCCAAACATTCCATTCCCCAATCTTCACCTTTTTATGTTCCTTCACTGACTACTCTTCCACACCTCCAAAAATTGACTCATAGATTGGACTGCCACCTTCTTTTTCTTTGCAGGCTGAGTATGGAAATATTGCATACAAATAGTCCAGCAGAGCGTGGTGCAACAGAACCAGTGACCTGTCGAGATGCTGACGTAGGCAGTGGGAACTGCAGCATGGTGATAGCAACCCTTTCTACCCAAACGTGTTCAGAGCTCTGCAAAATTCCAGCACTGAGCAGCCACAGCCCTGCCCAGCACTGACTACTGCACCTCATGGCATGTTGGAACACAGCCTAGAGAGAGAAAAATTGATTTCATGCTTTTTCTTCTTCTCAGTTGTTTGCTGCCTCACATATCACTAAAAAAAAATAAATTGTAGAATGCCTCACTACACTTTTTGTTGTGAACAACTATTAACTAGTCCAGACCCAAAGTGGTTCACAGAAGCAATGCCATCCACACAGATGTAAATCTGAAAAAACCCAGCTTGCATTAAAATATGCCTGGTTTTGCCAAGCAGCTTAGAAGACAAAGCCATCCATTTAATGACATACAATTATAAGATCACCAGTTTGATTAAAAAGAAACACAAGGGTCAGCTGTTAAGAAATGAWGATTACAAAACCAACAATAAAGGTTGAACATTTATAAACTTCTAGAGCAACAGCTTCTCTACCGATGTTGAACATGTCAGCAACCTGACATTTGGATGAATATCCATTAGTATAGGATGCTGAAAGAGGAAATGTTTTTTTCCAAAAAACAGCATAGAGACATYACTTCTCTTTATCCAATTCCTAACAGGAACATTCTCTAAAATATTACACTAATCTTGTCTTACTCAAGTTTTCTTTYTCAGCTTAGCTAACTGAGACTTGAAAACACATTATAATCTTGATTTCCCATTTTCCTCTTCTGATTTGCTGTGAAGAAAACCATAAAACTTGAGCAAGCAATGAGAAGATTTAAGACTCGGGAACTCAGTGACTCAGTAAATCTGAGTTTGTAGTACTGGACAGAGCCAAGTGGAGGAAAACCAGATTTTATTTAACATACTTAAATCAGTTGTTCTGTAAGCTGTCCTCACAGTGAATATGAATTTCCACACACTATATAAATTTTGTCAAGGCCTAGATCACACTCACGCTCACCACCAAGAGTTGGTGGAGTGGATTTTACAGTGCCATTGATCACATTTATRCACACATTCTTCTGAATGGATGATGTCTCCTCCATCTCTGCTTATCAGCATCAAGATAATGATAAGAGCCCGAGATGTTAGGGTTTCACCACAGAAATAGGGTTACTGGAGAGTTCTGAAAGATCACAACCAAGCTTCTCATGTAATAAAGATGGGATAGCAAAACCTTCTAACTCCAGAATAACCTAGGATGGCAGCTGAGCAAGGAGATACCTGCAGCATGTTACCTTTAAAATTTACTACATTTGGTCAGTTATTCCTAGTGGAACACCTTCTGCTGTCGATTAGCTGACCCTGCTGAGGCATTGGAATGTGCACACGGAAAATGGAGGATAAACAGAAGCAGAAATGTCACCACCACACGGATAACTGGAAAAACCACGCAGCACTGTAGAAAGTCAATGTAAGACTGTAAGACATTCGGTGCCAACTTCTGTTCCGTGCCCTCGGCAGCAAAAGGCCAAAGCTCCTYGAAGGCAACAACCAACATCACCACCACGTGGCAACAGAGAGAAATCAACTGCTCAAAGCCACTTGGGACACTGTACTCTGCGTGTGCTCCCACGCTGGTCATTGCTGAAGGACATGCTGACCCCTGCCTGCATGGACAGCTCAGCCACAGAGTGCAGCCACAGGTCCTAGAAACATCTAAATAAAACAATAAAACACCTCTGAGGAGAATGGCTCTGAGCTGAAGGTGCCATTGCAGGATTGAAGGTGCCATTGCAGGATCACAGAGAGCCCATGTGTGTGCAGGCTCCCTTCAGCACAGCCACAGGTCCTAGGGCAGTGCACTGTGTGTGAGAGCATTGCAATAAAACAYCTCTGAGGAGAATGGCTCTRRSCCCAGCCACAGGGGAACACTGAAGATGCAATTCCAGGATTGAAGGTGCCATTGCAGGATCACAGAGAGCCCATGGGTGTGCAGCTCCCTTCAGCACACAGGGGCCATCCTTTCCCACCCCTCTCTGCACTCATTGCATTGTCTGTGCCTTCAGCAGCATTGGGTACAGTCACACCCCCTCCTTGTGCTGCTGCAGAAACGCTGCCTGACACAACAGGGGACAGAAAAAACGCGATTGTGAGGACCAGGATTGCAAATTCATGGCAATGGCAGTTTGGACCCTAACTGCAAAACACCCTTCAGGGCATTCAGAAAAACGCTTTCTGGTGAAACRTCTCTTGGTCACAATGATAATAAGACCTTTTCCCTCACTTATCAGACAGGGCACAACCAAGAGGTCCACCTGAGAGTGCAAGATGGAGAAAAAGGACCTGAATTCCTCTCTGCACAGCCTAGAGAAGGAGCAAACTGGCAAGACATATGCACACAATGTGCTACATTTTTTTTTTCCTTGGTGGGGGGGGGGGTTTCAATCTGTCTATACTTAGAAAACTCTTATGTAGAAAAGGATATGGCTTTGATTTGGGACATTTAAAATGCCATCAGTCTACCAGGCAGCAAAGTGAAAATTTGTAATATCTCTCTTTTTAGCATGACAAACTTGCTCCCACCAGTTAACAAAATCGTTGTTAGGGTTCAAACTGTCAGCACCAATAAAAGCCACACACACCTGCTCTCCAGATTTGAAGGCCACTGTATTCACTGATGATGAATGGTGATGGTGAGACCACTGTCATGTTCCTGCCTCCAGGACTGAAAGAAGCATCACTGTTCACCACTGACCGACCCCTCTCTGTATGGAGACAGCAAATCCCTCTAAGCACCCCACCTCTGGCTGCTCTACAACTGTTTGGAACATTGAAAATGAAGGTTGCTCATAACAAAGATGAAGCAAAGTGTTCCTAACTGCTCCTGCCACTCTAGGCCTGTGATGGACATGCTTCAGGGAACATAAATACTTTGTAAAATTGAAGAGCTCAAAATCCCACAGAGATATTTTTAAGGAAGAACCATCCTCTAAACCAGCATTTTCATAAAGAAGCCATTATTTTCCTTTGATAGGTCTAAATCTGGAGCCAGGGCCTCACACAGCTCCAGTCTCCTGGTATTAAATGATTGATTTTTCCAGTTGTGACTATTGAATATACTTCTTGTAAACATTCCTCATTTGGGATGTGACTCAAATTCATTCTGCTGAAAGGTCTCTTCAGGCTGCATTCTCTGCAAGGCAATATAAACAACAGCCACACCAACCATATTTGGGGGGCAGAAAACCCCAGCTCTAAAGACAGAACTCAGCATATGGACATACTGCTGWTGCAGTGTGCAACACAAAAGTAGACTCTAAAGAATAAAAATTGAGTGAAGCTCGTACTTTATCTCTGTCCATGCATGTCTGAAAAGGAGCAGAGAGAAGCAAGCCTTGAATGAATGAGAACCACCAAGTCAAAATAGTATCTCAGTATTATATTGTGTCTAGGCAGATCATTCAAGACACTTGTGCTGTTTTGACAGGTCACTCATAAAACTGTGTGATTTATACCCATTGCATTTTAATTAACAATGAAGCTTTGCATCAGTCCASACTGAAACACCTAAATTCAATACAATTCAGAGGACTGAGCTTGGACACTGAGATTTCAGTGGAGGGCAGTGGGTACTACCCAGAAAAAKGGCCTGAAAATACAGATTGAGACAGCTCCACAGTCCTTCTCCCTCCCCTTGAACATACTCCCAAAAACTCCAGAAGGCAGCTGATGTGTAGATATTTATCTGGCTATGAAATATCTACCAAGACAGCTAACAATGCTTTAAAACTCAAACACAATCCCTCCAGGACTTTTTTTTTCAGGAGTTGCTTTTATTAAAGAAAATTAATGGGTACTGAAGTACCACTCATGCTTCCAGAGAGCTTTTGTTAGGGCAGAATCAGAATTAACATGTTAGATAAACATGTTGCAACAGTCATGTGAGCTTATAGGAAACAASACACATTCCCCACCCTGAGGTCTTTATTTTTAGTGCAGAAACCAGGTTGGTATAGCAACAGCAAACATCCCAGCCACAGACATTCACCCAGAAGGCAACCCAGGAAGGTCAGCTAACATCAAGCTGGATTTCAGGAGACATGGATTCCAGGTAAAAGGAGGAAAGATTTAGGAGTCTTTTTCTGCAAGAGTGGGAAAATTCTAGCTGCATGAGATGAGATGTAAAACACAATTAAGAGGAACTGAGGGTCAGAGACAGTGCAACAAAATGGCATTGAAATTTTTGAGCTGCAGAGCAAGCATGTTCAACCAGTTCTAGGTAACATTAGCTTTTCCTGAAAGGCTCACATCTTTCTTCCAATCTTAGAAGAAACAACCTCTAAGTTAAAGAGCTACAACTCAAAAATCCACAGTGGGTCAGTCCCAAATCTTCAATGCAGTATTTTTAGCCAAGAGACATATTAACAGCATATGAAATGGTTAGAAATAATAGGCAAAATTCTTATGYTTCTGAAAACAATAACATGACACTGYGGAGAAAACCTTAGGTAAGGACTCCTGTACCCTGGGTTCTGTTCATAGCCCTGTTAAYAGCCTGGAAATGCTCTTGGACAAGGCATTTCAGCCCTTTCTGCTTCACTTTGATCTGTACAGAGAGGGAGAGACGTGGTTCCTTTGCAAAGCCACTTGGATCGATTAAAAAGCACAATTAAAAAATACTCCTTATATTTCTTGTTCAAATCCATGATGAGCTGTAGCTAAAGGCTCTGTGGTGGGCTTTGTGTAACAAACTATAACCGTGCTCTCAAAATACTTCTTGCTCTCTCCCAAATATTAGAAAGCAAAAGCTAAGGAGAACAYAGTGCATTTGCCACTTAATTAAAAGCCGGCAATTCAGTTGGTGAGTTTTTTTGGTGATTTTCTTTTTTCAATTTTCAAAATTATTCCATTTCTGAGTAATTTTCAAGTAGAGCTTTAGGCCATGATATACAGGTCTATCCTTACTTGTTTTGTGAACCCCTTAGAAGTAAATCACAGATTATAGATTCATTGAAATCTGTCATCGTGGACTTGTTGTGTTAAAGCAATACCCACATCCCCAAGGTAAGTATGGATCATGACAGCTTACATAAACGTGTCCCACACTGAAAGAACTTCTACCAGGCTCTGAAGCAAGACCTTTCAGGTTGCTAGCAGGCATTGTACATTAAAGGGAATAAAATAGTGGTGATTCCTGCAGATCACCCTGGTCTCAAACAGCCTAGCTGACTTAACAGTTCACACCATCCCATACTCATTTCCCAATCCTGTTTATTCTGTGACCCCACCACTTCTAATCCCTTGGCAATACTCTGAGATTCTAGAAAAGAAACCCTGCAGTGTGTTTATCATCCTGATCTTCGAGTTGTTTTAACTGCCTTCACGCTAGAGCAGGTGAGCTGACCCAAAGCTGCTCTGCTGTCTCTGCACATCACCCTCCCAAACAGGAATCCCCTTCATGACAACACCTCTCTCCATCAAGGTGCCCATCTCTAACCATTCYCTGCTAACACATAATTAACAAGTTACTGTTATCACTAACACTCCATAGCACCTCTTCCTCCATGCAGCAAGGAAGGTGATCTCTTCAAAGCAGCAGCCAACTCTTCAAGTAGAAACAGAGAACCAGTTATCATTAACATTTAAATACACACACATTTGAAGTTCAGTGCAGCTTAGAAGATAGTCTGAATATGATGAGCTAGCACTTGACAACTCTGTCCAAATTGCTTATGATATAAATGCTCCAAGCAAGCTCTTCACCCAGTCTTACACCTTTCTGTTCATAATGTGAAGCTGCTCAAGGGTCACCAAAAGGTGATTTGTGRCCAACATAACCAGCCCAGCAAGCCTTTCTATTGTTGACAATTATGCAAAAAGATCCCTGTACAGTTCAGTTCCACTTCCCATTCGCTCTCTTCCCAATCTAAATAAAGAAAAARCTGTCCTGACAAAGGCAAAATTATCTTGCCAGTATAAATCACACCCACATTCAGGAATGGCTTATTAGCACATCATACAGAATGGCTTAAAGCACCTCCAGCAGTGGTCAATATAATGAAGCCCACATTATTAATTTGGGCTTTCAGTGCCACTTCCATCACAGAATGGTGTTTTCCTTCTCAGAGGCTTTACAGCAGCACAGGATTGCTAAGGATAACATTTTAGAGACTGACAAGCAAACCTGAAATTATGATCAAGTCCAAGATTGGATACCTTTAACTGCTCTGAGTCCCAGTTAGGATACCTTTAACTGCTATGGGAAGAGATTCAGAGTTCTAGTCAATAATGTTCTGATGAGTTTTCAGGCTTTTTGCTGTCTGGCCTTCTAAAGCACAGACAGACAAGACCATTGCAACTATTTCTTTACTCCATGCTTTATAAGCAMATATTGAATACTTACAGTAATCAATTTTTTTGCACCAGTACTTTATTTAATAACTTGATTAAGCTTGTCTTATTCAGCAAGCACTGTATCAACTCAGAGAATTTATCACAAACTTCTGCAAACCCTTCTATAGATTGCCCTCCATGCATTTTGGCAGTAAGACTACATCTTGGACCTCAAGGAGCTAGTACAGTGTTTTCTACGCCAAGAGATCAGTGAGTTTCAAAGGTCAAGACTTTTTAAGGAAGTTTACAGTCTGCTTCAATTAAGTGAAATTTTATTCTAGTATCAAAAGCTTCAGATTCTAGATTTTTTTCTGTGTGAAAATTAGCTTGTCATCCACCCTTGAACAGGCTTTAGACAGCACTAAAAATTTGGATTTTATCTATATTGAGCAATTTCAGGTAATCTTGTGACACCAAGAACTCATGTRCTTGATGAAGAGAGTACAATTAGAACAGCTGAAGAGAAATGGATTCAAACTATCAAAATACTCTCGTTTAAAGATTGTAAGTCTTTAAGGATGGGAAAAATCCTTAACTGTGACAGCAAGTTCAGCACAATAGTTGGGGAAGGTTATTCTTCCCATTCAATAGTTAAAGCAGWGTTTCACAATATTATTATCAAAAATAAAAATACTTTTATGATATTTACATGTAATTATGTARCTCTACAGAATGTTCAGTACAGTAGCCTGGTAATTGTSCTTACAGAAACTGGCCCCAAACAGACTGAYGTTTACATTTTTCCCTATGAAGTTCTTCTCACAGGAGCTTAACTGCTGTAATATTAGGGGAAGAAATAATGAAATTAACAAGAATTGCTTTCCTCAGATATGGAAAAACATCCTCCATGGTCACGCCTCAAAGTAACAAGTCTCAAAMGTCAAAAAAGCTCCTTAACAACTGAAATTTCTCAAACATTTATTTTTGGTCTCACATGAACTGAAGACTTACCATTTCCCTGCCATTTCCTTTAAAATCACAAGTATAAATGTTTTTAAAGCTTTTCCTTTGTAAAAKATGTCATTTCCAATAGCTATGTTATACCTTCATTTGTCAGCTTTAAACAAGCTGCTACCTAATGTGTTTTTAATTACCATCATTTATTTACATTTTATACCAGATAACACTCTTTTGCTTTGCAGGCACAGACAAGGGCCCTGGTTCCAGAAGCGCCCAGTGCTTAGTTTAAATAGGACTAGACACAAACCCACCTTCRCAGCATTAGAAGCAGACTCCTGGGCAACCCTACAAAGATCTCTTCCTTACTGCTTGTGCTGTGCCATCCATTTTATTAAGGGATTTCTGAAAACGAAAAAGACCCCAGTTAACTTCATKTACTTTTTCTCCCTGCTGAGGCCACCGGCAAAGCACCAACACAACAAATACTAACAGAACAGAAGCCTCACACACTGTCTAAAGCGCTAGACCAAGATGAAGAGGATATCGTTGCATTAGCAAAAGGCAGCACAAACACGACTGTGCACACCGGGCAAGGAACACGACAATTCCAGCAAGAAAAAATGGTTAACAGCCAGCCAGGAAAGCGAAGCGAGCCGACAGCCGCAGCACGGCTAATCCCAGCCTAGGCAGGGTTACCAAGGCGCACGGCACCACAACAAGGCACCTCCGCCAGACGCCCGCCCCCCCTCCGTTCCTCATCATCCACGGCCTCAGGGAGCCTGGCGGGCCCCTCCGCGGCCCCTCAGCTGCCGGCGGCTCCCGGGCRGCCCCAGGCCCGGCTCCCCAGGCCCGGCTCCCCCGCCGGTTCCTCACAGCGCCACAGCCACAACCGGGCCCGAGCGCCGCCATTGCCGCCCCACACGCGCGGCCCCGGCCTTTTATACCCGCCCCGCCGCCCCACCCCGCCCGCCCGCCGATAGTACGGCGGCGCTCATTGGCCAAGCCGCCGCCGGCCGTTTGTGTGCGGCGCGGCGATTGGCGGAGCCCCGCCGTCCAACGGCCGGCCGCTCGCGAGCGCGTCCCTGGCGGTGTCAATGGCTCCTCCTGCCACGGAGCAGCGACGGGCCTGAGCCGGGCAGGATCGCGGGATCGCCGGGGGCCGGCACGGGGGGGCGCGGCGCCATCGTCCCCCACAGCAGCGCTGCGAGAGCCGGCGGCTCCTCTGCCTTCGAGCGAGCCGGCAGCGGCGGCGGGACCCGCGCTCGGAGATTTCCCCCCCCGCCCTTCCCTGCTGCCCGCGCCTGCGAGGCGGCCGCTCCGGGGCTCCCTCCGAGCGCCCCCGTCCCCGCCGAGGCACCGGTTGCCGGAGGATTCCCCCCCTCCCCTCCCGCCGCCCACACGAGCCGGCAAATGAACTCGGTCCGAGCCGCCAACAGGAGACCCAGGCGAGTGTCCAGGCCGCGCCCGGTGCAGCAGCAGCAGCAGGAGAGGAACAACGCCGCCGCCGCCGCCGGGGATCGGGGTAAGCCGGGCTCGGGGCCCGCCCTGCGCGGAGACCGGCAGGAAAAGCCCAGGCTGCTTCACCCTTGGCTCCCGCTCAGGCCGCGCTTTGTTTGGCTCGGGCTCTGCCCCGGCTCGGGGGGAGGCGGGGGCTCGGCCCCTTCCCCGGCCGGGGAGGGGGGGAGCCGATCGCCCGCGGGCCCTCGGGACAGGACACCCCCCCGAGCCCCCGCCCCGTCCCCGGGGACCGCCAGCGGCCGAGCACCGGAGCCTCCCCGCGGGGAGCGGCGGCCCGGGCCCCCGAGGGGCGCGGGGGGAGAGCGCCCGGGGGGCTGCGGGGCGGGGGGAGGCGGCGGCGCCGGGCGATTTGCGGCACCTTCTCCGAAATGGTGTCCGGGGGCGGCGGCCCCGGCTGTGGCCGAGGCTCCGCGGGGCCGGGCCCGCCGCGCCGCGCCTGCTGCGCAGTTGGGGCTCCATTGGCGGCGGGGCGGGGGGGCCGCGGCCCAGCGGCCATTGATCCCCCCCGGCCCCGCCGCCCCCGCCGCCCCGGAGCCGAGAGGAGAGGAGAGGATCGGGGGCTCGGGCCGCCCGCGCCTCAGCCCTGCCCGGCCSGGCCTAGCCTGAAAATGTTGACAATTGCGAGCTAATGGGGGAAARCACCATTGTGTGAGGGCATGAGGAAGCGGCGAGGTGGGATTCGCCCCCGATGGAGCCCGGAGCGATGGGGCTGCGGCCCCTCGGCCCTGTGGCTGTCGCCCCAGCGGTGGCTCTGGGGGTGCCACTGTGCCTGTGCTCCCAATGTGCAGGGCTGCTGGTGCCTGGGCTTGCTTTTTTTTTGAAGGCGAGATGGGGGTGGGATTGGAGGAGACATTTTGCATGTCTTATCTGGTGGATTGGATTTTAATTTTTTATGCATTACCTGTCACAACTCCGGCGTGATAAAGGAGACTGATCCGTAGTGCGGTCTTAGGTGTACAAATGCCTTTTTAAAATTAAAATAAAAAAAGGCTGCATTGTCAGCTGGATGTCTTTTGTTTGAMTATCTAGGATATCATATTGAGAACAAGATATTTAAACTACGGAGGTACGTCGCGATAAATATTTTAGTGCAGTTTATGCAATCAAAACATTTTAAGTAAATGTAATAAAGAAAATTTAATCTGAGGAAGTATTTTTAATTCTCCATTCCTCCCCCTCCCCTCCCTCCCCTTCCTTCCCCCGCCCCCCCTCTCACACATTGGTCAGAGCAAAGAATGTTACCCAGACCAGATTGCTGTGTATATAACCAGAGGATGTGATGTCTTATGCCCAATTATGGGTCTTGTGTAAACCTTCCAAAATCTTCAGTAATTRTATAATTAAAATTACTTCTTTGATATACTGACATTTAAAAGAAGAACAACAACACATAAAAAAGGCAAAACAACAACACAAAAAAAGAACTTCTTCCTCTCAAAGACAAGCACTGAGGATTTTCATCATCCATGTTCCATATGCGGAATACAGACTTTTTTTCAACCCCATGGTTTACTTTGCCTTTTAAACAGAAGAAAATACAACTTCTAAAAGGCATCCAGAATGATGTGCTTATGGATTAAATGCAGTGATTACTCAATYTTACATTGGACTGCCACTGTGTATTTGTTACTAATTTGCTAAAGATACAGGCAGAAACTTTCTCTATTCAAATGGGAGGCTGCACTGTATTTGTATTATTCTGACATTTCTGGAACTCTAGATCCACCAATTTTTTTATGCTATATTGTTCTGTGCTGTTGACCACTTAGTAGTGATGAAATCATAACAAAATCAAGTTCCACAATTTGTGGAAATTGCCATTCCATATGGATCCATATGCTATCTTTTTGCTTGCATTTTTGAAGGTCAGTTGTGCTAGGTCTCAYTTGCCCAAAAATGTATCAACAGCATTAAGGTTTTCTTGTCATTACTGTTCTATGTATATTTGGGTGTCTCTAGTGCAGTTTCTATTCCTATCTCAGAACTGATAAGGTCTGATCCACTACATGTAAAAGGTAATTTCAGTTTTACCTGTGACTTTGATTGCTTTGGGCAGGGCTATTGCAGTAAAGGCTGATGAATAATGCTGCTAAATTAAAAGCCGATACACTGGGGTTAGACTGTACTGTGCAAATCAGTGTTGACTTTTTTCACCTTTATTCCCAAGCAATGTAGGTCATCCTAAAAAAGGCTGTACAAAAGAATCAGTGTAAGTTATTAGGAAAGGGTTTCTATTGAACTCAGATTTAAATTTGTTTAAAAAAACTCTTATTGGATAGGGTGAGTGCAGCTGTGACTGAACAAAAATTATTTTTTGTTATTGTTAATTTCTTTCCTCTTTCATATTACAGCACAGTGCTTATAAACACAGATATCATGGGACAGGTTTGATAATGCAGCTCACGGTTAATCTTTGGAACTTCTTGTTTCTTATCATTAGATTGCTTAGTAAAACGTGTACTAGGTCTTGAGCTTTATTTATTATTTAATGCTGTGTAAGTAGACAGTGTTTTACAACTGAGTAACAGCTGTTACATGTTCACCACTGGATAAAAATCAAGTTATGGTGCCTATTGTTAATAAATAGATCACTGGGAAAAATGCTTTTATAAAATTATACGTCAAAGCTTCCTTGTAATAATTTAAAAATCATACAAAGCTGTGCTTCATGCTGAAGTGATTCTCATTTTATGTTTGTAGTAGGAACATCCCTAGTGAATATATAACCATGCTGTCTATATTATACATTGMTATATAATACCTGTGTACCTGTGTTGTGATTAGTGAGGAATGGAGAGCATAAATGATTGCAGATAAAACTGTTTTCTCCCCCAGACTCACTGTGTTGTACAGCCAAGATAAGATGTCATCAGGATATACTTCCCAAGATGTTTTGCCTTATGCTCTGCTGTTCACACCTCCCTCCATCTAAATTAGCCACCCTGGCTACACTCTGCTACTTCTGTTTTACCTTCTCCCTCCTGATCTCTCTCCAGTCACCAGTGGGGTGGCCAGTGGTTTATTCAGTGGTTTGGCAATTCTGCATGAAGGATATAGAATAGATGTGCCCTTTTATTTTCTCTAGGACAAAGGTTACCCAAAAGGAAATCTGGACTGGGTAATGTCTGTGCTTAAATATTCCTRTGTTTGCCTATAATGCTGTTTTTTTCTTCCTTGATTGTATAGGTTTGGCTTGTTTTAGGAAGAACACAAGGTTAGGCATTTCAAAAAACAAAGATATTTTGTTCAGAATGCAGCTGAAATTGTCAACCTCCCAGCATATTTTTGTTTCTGTTTTTCCTGAAGTAGTAAGTCCTCTAGTGCCTATGTGGCTCTGTAAAGCAGCAGATGACTGGCTGTGGTACTGGTGAGGTTGTGAGCTGCATGTCCAGAATGCAGGGTCTCAGGATGGTTTCCTGAGTGCTGTGAGTGSCCAGCGTGCAGCGGTGGCAGCTGCATGTGCCCGGTGCTGGGTGCTGGGTGCTGCTGCTGTGTGCTGGCAGTGTCCATGTGACAGAGCAGGGACTGCCTCCGGGGCTGCCTCTGCCAAACGCTAACTGCCATTTTTTTCCCAGGTTGATTTTTGGCACCGGTGCTGCTGCAAGGGAATGGATAACACTGAACTCCTGTGGGTGTGGTGGGACTGTGGCAGCTCCAATTTAGATTGGGTTAAGCTGTGTCAATACTTTTGGAGCTGAGGCAAATTTCATACRTGCGGCCTGTAAACCTACCTTGCARGTTTGCTTGCCCTGCTCGCCCCAGTCTGTTCTGCAGTGAAAACAAGGTACATACACCCATAGAGTCTGTGTGTCACTCTGCAGCTTCTGGACCTGTTAGCTCATTTCAGCCTAAGTTGACAAAGGGGTGTGAAGTTAAGTTTTGTGGAAATTATTGGCTGGGCAGAGGATGAAGACAATGTGGGAAAGACATTTATAACTCACCCTCTCTACCTATGCCAAGAAGCAGAAACCAGCTGGCCTGTCAGCACACAGGGTAATTGAATTAGTCATTTGTCTGTATAGGGGACACGAGGGCTTGACGTACTKGGAGAAAGAGTAGGTTAGGCTGTGTGAAACACAAACATGTAGAAACTAAGCTCTAGTAGAGTCCTTGCTCACAACGTTTGAATTTTGTAATGTTGAGATGAATATCTCAGGTAAGGAGTCTTTCTTTGACTCTGTTTCACTTGTATGTGTGTAAGCATGTGTATGATTATATATGATTTTTTTTAGAATACTTTTTTTTTTTTTTAGTATGTGCACCCCAGAAGGCTTGCTTGGTGAGTGCAGGGTGGTAACAGTAACTGAAGTAAATTACTCTTACGCTGAATCAAGTGCTTGCTTCAGAATATCTAAATGGGTTTCAGTTTTTGTGGGGTCACCCCTTAGGGCAAGAAGTCAAGTTTGGCATCAATTGCTCCAGGTAGAAAGAAATCTAGTTAAGGCTTTTCTGTATTTCTTAGAAGAGAGTCTTGGGCTGAGAAAAGATATATTTACATATGCAAATGTAATGCTTGTTTTGCTATGAAAAATTTCCAAAGTTTGCCTTACAGATAGAAGTTAAGAGTCTATAAGCTTGGTTTTCTTCAGGTATTCTGTTTCCCAAAGCCTCATTCTGCATTGCAAGTACRAAGGAAAATCTGTGTACCTCTGTTGTCCTTCATGTAGGACAAATGCCTAAGCCTATGCTAAAGCTTTCTATTTCATTTGGAGAGATCAAAATCATGTGTATTTGGCATACACAACAGTGTTCATTGCCTATAGTTTTGGTATATTTTAGTTATTCACAACACTATTAACATCGGTTGTAGTTTCCCAAAAATACCACATCTTTTTTTACTTTCTRTGATACAAAAGCTTGGAGCCCAGTGGTTTAAGAGGTAATGAAGTCTCCTCCATGGATCTATTTTATGTCTTTGTGCTTGGAGGGAGGATTACGCTCTGTGCCCCRCTCATTGCTCTGGTGCTTCCTGCGACAGCCACAGTTACAGAGCAGACCAAAGCTGACCAATGTATGTCAAGCTTTTAGTGCAGGTGTGCAGCATCTCATTTGTTGAGCATAGGTAAACATTTAGTGCATTAGGTATGAGTCTGTAATGTGTATGTGTAGAATTGGGGCACTGGGAGCACTGTGGCAGCCCAGCAGCTGCTGGGAAGGTCAGGCTGGCAGGCTGCTTTCCACGGGCAGCTTCCTCAGCAGCGCCGTGTGCCTGGCAAATGCTGAATGTGCGGCGCCTGCGCAGAGCCGCTGCTGTGCCATGTGTTTGCACGGCACACTGAGCACACACAGAGACAGACAGACAGACAGACAGACATACACACATACACACACACATACACACGGGGGTGGCACCCCAGGGGCAGCTTCCTCAGCAGCGCGGTGTGCCTGGCAAATGCTGAATGTGCGGCGCCTGCGCAGAGCCGCTGCTGTGCCATGTGTTTGCACGGCTCTCTGAGCACACACACGCACACAGACAGACAGACAGACAGACAGACAGACACACATACACACGGGGGTGGCACCCCAGGGGCTGCTGCTGCTGCAGCCAGGACAGCCCCTGCAGCCAGGACAGCTCCTGCAGCCACACTCTGCCCTGGCTCCCTGGGCTGATGGCAAGGAGGATGCACCAGTTATATTGTTAACGTGCAGCACCTGCAGCAGCACTTMAACTTCCTCTCGCAGCCTGTGCCTGGAAACGAGATGGTCTGCTAGCAAGAGGAGGAGGTAGTGTGCTTCTGTGAGATTCCTCAATTGTATTGATTAGTGATTAAGTATCTTCAGTCTTATACATTGCAGCAGATACAACAGGAGAATTAAACCAGMACTGTGCAACATATGGACAGCAAGAGCAGAGGTGAACTGACTGAGTCAACGGGAATTGAGAAAATGGAAGGTCTGTCCRGTAGACTTCGTCATTACCTATTAATCCTTTCATGTTTTCAGATTAAGTATCTTTTTGTTTCTTACTTTTGCAATATTTCTGTTTAACACTTGGATTGGAAGGGAAGCAAAATTTGGTGATTCTTGTTTGTAATACTAAGATGTAGTATCTGAATGTAATCTAGGATTTTAGTTTGAGTCTTTCAGTTCTTGTGAAATTGGGGCCAAGAAGAGGGAAGAGGAAGAAAGCAAGTTTAAATATGCAGTGAAATTACAGAACATCAAAATTCTGCTTTTATAGTATATTACTACTTTTAAATTTTTGTAGAAGAAAAGAGTAAGTTTTAGATGTAGGTTCCTAAGCAAAGAAGATGCTCTAGAGGCCTCTTCAGTTATGTGCATTGTACTTCCTGTTAGAAAGTTTAGTGAACTTTTCTTGAAGTGATTAAAATCTATGAATCTGGAATCCTTCTTAAAAGATAGCTTGAATGGTGGTTWTTGTGGTTCCTCTCAATGACACTTTTCCTGATGTTGCTGCTGCCTGTTCTTAAAATTATTATTCTTCTGTGGGTAGAAGCTGGGAGGACATGGACAATGAACATTTACAAAACCTGAAGTKTTTTTCGGGAGGCTTTTGGGGACTATTTTTTGTGCCCTCCTCTGAGTTACTYCCTTTAGATAGATTTTTACAAGAGAACTAACTAATTTTAGAGCCTGCTTGCTAGAGGAAAGGGTTGTCCTGTATACCTAGGAGCTTCTAACTCCATGCTCTTAGCCTTTGCCTTTGACACTCTTAGCTCCTGAATCATGTCAGCACGGAAACTAAGCCTCCARAACACTGTTGAGTAGTTAGCTGCTGGTTTGGCTGTTGGAGCCATCTGACTGCAGGGTTGGGTGGCTGTGTTAGGGGATTGGTGGTCTGTGGGACTGGCCCTTGTCCTCACAGGTCACCCTTGGATCAGCTTGGCTGTGGTGTGGCTCTGGAGCCTGCCCAGCGCCTGGTGTCGGTTCTGTGTATTTGAGAGGAGTGCTTGCAGTGCTGCTGGGGCTGTGTGCTGTGGGACATACAATGAAACCTACTGTTCCTTGTAACTGAAACCTGCCGTTTCCATTCTGTTGCCASGTTTGTCAGGTCCCTCTGATGTCTCATGTGAGCGTTCAGGCACTGCTTTGTTCTGGGAGCTCAAACTGCTGCAGAGTTGAGCTCTGCCTAGAAACCTTGTCACTCAGGCTCCTGAGTTTGTTTCTGTTGAGCAGCTGTACCTTCTTGATTCTATATAGGTTATTCCACCAAAGCCTATAGAGATATACTTCCCATACATACCGGATATCACTGGTATTCCAGTATCAAACTAATAGTAGTGTTTATCTTCTTGCACAACCAGTTGTGTGCTCCCAAAAACTGATTCAGCTGTACCATGTGAGTGGCAGTCTGGTGCTGGTAGAGCRTGTGAAGCTTTTCCTGGCTCTTTCTCTGCTGATTGACTGCACTGAGCTTGGTGGGTACATGCAGCATGGAGAAACGAGCATTCCTGGCAATGAGGTTGGGAGGCAAAAGCTTGGGGTTTGCCCTRCTTTGAATTACCTTTACATGGTAACAAGGCCAAATCAACAACTGTRCTTGGAATTTCTATTCTTACTTTAAATAATTACTGTCCATACCAGCAGAAGAGCTAAATTTGCAGTCTCATGGTCATCATGCTTTTATACCAAAGGGCTGGTTAGCATGAATAGGCCATACTAGAGTAACTATTTCCTTTTGGTAATCCTAGTTTGYAGTATTAGGAAACAGCCTGTTTACCTTAAGGGCTTTCATTTGAGAGTTCTTTTCTGTTGCTTGTTTTCAGCTTACACATCCCGAAGCAAAGGTTCAGGGGTTTAATGTCTTGGTTTCTGAATAGGAGAGAGTTGCAGCTSTACAGCAGGTCTAAATTTCAAGCTATCTTTATATTTGGACAGGTTATTGTAGGATGACAGGTTACCATATGTCAGCTGATCTGTGGTATCTGATTCACAGTAATTGTTCATGTGTATGCTCTTAGCCTGTGGCAAATGGAAGGTAATTTGAGTTAGCTTGACCCTCTTTCATTATGCCCTTGCAAGGCCCTCCCTTCTCCATGTGGATTGTTAGACCTGCTGGAGAGCCTTGGCTAAAACAATAATACAGTTTCTGTGTCCCAGCTAGTTTGGCTGTGTCTGTATAACAGTAGAATGAAGACTTCACCCATTTCTGTATTGTTGCTGATTTGAGACCATGCCTTGCTGAAGAAATAAATCCTGCAAAGATGCTACTCTGAAAACCAGTCAGACGTTACAATTGCCAGGTGTGTTTTCCTTTAATAGAACATACAAAGGTTTATTAGTGCATTTTGAAGCACCACAAACAAGTTGTTTATTTCACAGTATCTTGGAATACTTCTTTCTTGTTTTTCAAGTATGTTTTACCTTGATTTTTTTCGGATGATTTTTCGTAATTGAAATAATTGTAACACTGCAGTAACAATTTTTGATGTTCTCATTCAAAGAGAGTGAGAAGCCTACTGAAATCCTGGCTAACTGAAAGATTCCCATTTACCACAAAAGGCACTTGAATTTGATCTGAAGTGATATGAGAGGTAAAACAAATAATTTTCTTTTTAGTGCTTAGTTCTTATTTAAAATTTGATTTTGCAACAGAAGATTCAGTCCTGTGAATCAATATTCATCAATAATTGTTAAAAATCTAAAATGCTACTTAAATGCTTATGGGAAAATATTTTTTAGTAGTCAGATACAGCCACCCTGTCTTCCTGCCTTACTGACTTCTAAAGACTCCCAAAGAGAAACTCAAAACTGCCTCTTGAATCTGTTCCATTTCCTTTTCTTACACAGATTAATCTCCTCACTTAATTACTGCACTGCTGATTCTGTGTGTATATAAACTGTCCTCCCTATTTTTGCACTCTTATTTGGTCACTAAGTGTTTTTTTCTAGGATGTAATTGGGTAAAATTTACAGTTCCCAAGCCTCTTGTGCTTGGAAAAGTAAGATGAAATGTGTAAATTTTTTTCTTTAACTGGAAGTTGAGACATAACGTTTTGGTGYAGACTCGCTGTAGTCCTCTGAGAAATAAGTAGTTGCTAAGTTTGTCWGTATACCATTAGACAAAAGTTTAGTTTGTCATCATACCTTTCGAAAGAGCATTATGCTGCCAGAGCAGAGGAAAACTTCAGATATTTATTAATTGTTTCTAAGAGCTGAGGACAAAATGGAATGMTTTTTTGGCCAAACAAGCCTTTCCTGATGATTGGGAAAGCAAGAGGCCAGAAAGGTGACCCAAATGCTGTTGGGTCATCAGTGTAAATTGTGTGTAGTGGCTGCTCAAATTAATGTTTACTGTCTCCTTCAGTTGTTGCTGTCTTGAAGGAAGAACTACAGTTCTTAGATGGTTGTTACRTGAATTGTTGTCCAGATGTGATGCCTTGCCTTTCTCTGAAGCTGATAAGGTCTGTGACCATTTTCTTGGATGTTCATCCACAGTCTTTGAAGAGCATCTATTCAAAATAAACCAGAGTTCACTCTGAAGTTTCATTTGTTCTGTTTTGACTGCAGTTGCCCAAGCTGAGACTGTGGGTAGGGACAAGAGATAGCTGGGCTCCATCCATTACAACCTTAGAATACCAAAGGTCCAGGGTAACTGCAGTGTGTGAAAATGTGTAGTGGTTCTTCCATCACACAAGAACCMCTTTTCATGGAATCACAGACTGGTTTGGGTTGGAAGAGACCTTAAAAATGGTCTAGTTTCAACCCCTCTCGTATTGAGATCCATTTGGAGCTTCCTCTGGTTCCATTTTTAACTGTGCAAAGCTSTCCAGTAATTGAGCTCTAAGGTATGTGCCTCGGATTGCTGTTGAGAGAACCTCCTTCAACACAAGTTGTTTGGCCTGCTAAGCRTCCGTGGGAGGAGAGAGGATTAGTGCTTTGGGCTACTGTTGCTGTCTGSATGATTAGAAGAAGAATGGGTGTGATTGTGATAGTGGGTGATACCTGAGCAACTTCAGGTGGCCTTTGATAACAAGTTTAGAACCGTTCTTATCTTRCCMGAYTTCTTCTCATTGATCAGTAGCTTGTGATCAATAATCTGTTGATACCMTCGACAGTATCAATATGGATGTTTSTCATGTGGAATCAAGAACATTAGCTGACTCACAGTGAGTTGGGCACAGCCATTTTTCAGACTAAATCCACTTTAGCTGCCATCCCAGTGTTTSTTCCCTAGCAGCAGGGTTGGCCCTGAGCATTCCTCTGGGCTACCACTATTAGCAAATAGATAGTCTGGTGAAGTGGTGCTGTAATGGCTGTGAAAGACAGACATTTTTAACGTTTATGTCACTAGCATGGTGGAAATAATTACCACTTCCATAATGAGCAAGTTTTAAATAGTAAAACAGACCATTTCTTTTTCTTACTATCTTTATGATGTTTTGATGAAGATGTAGTCAGGAAAATTATGTATATATACTGAGTATTAAACATCAGCTATGATTTATTTCTTGTTACATGTGTGTAGGGTCCTGTTGGCAGAAAGATTATATCTTGTAGCAATAATAATGCTGTGTGTGTGTTATGGTGGCTGGGGAAACTGCTTGAGCTTTAAGAAACTGCTTTAGGATTTCCTTAAGATTTCTGTGACATATTTTGACTTTCCCCCAAAGTCATTAGTACTACAGGAATGGCCAAATACATTGCAGAAAATSAATTTCAATTCATCTAGCTTTTGAAATCAGTATATGTTTTGAGAAAGGGCAAAGAGGGATGGCTGAGAAGAGCAAGGTTTGARAATGTGTTATCCTGCTTGTGTTGGGTATTTTGCTCAGTTAAGAAAAAATCAACTTCTTCCTTTTTTATTAAAACAGGCAACGAAGYATTTCCTCCCAAGGCTTGCCTCTTCCTCTCCTCTGTCAGGTATTTTTCACCATTTATATGGAGACAGTTCTTAAGTATCCCTTTCTGCAAACCCAGTTGGCAAAAATCTCCCCATCTAAATRACATTCCGCTTAGAGAGAATTATTGTAGTAGACTTAATAACCTTAGGAGTTTAAATGAATGTTTTTTTTAAGAGTAGATTTGTATATATGTGTGAATATGTAATTTTTGAAGTGAGAGTAACAATTCAGTCGTTCTTTGTTTCCTCTTTTAGTATTTCTAGTAACAGCCCTGCAGTGGGTGGAGTAAGACTAATGAGCAGTTTCTAGTCCAGAAGGTTCCTGACTTACTGATTTTTTCACAGAAATCTTTACACTTGTATATGCTATGAGTTTACTTGGGAAAGAGCTGTTCAAGCATTCAGTGTTGTAAAAAGAATACTAATCAGTGAACTCAACTTTAATCCTTCCCTTCTGCCTGAAGGTCTTGTGTTGGAGTTGCAGTAAACATGGGGAACTATCTGTTGTTCCACCACTTCTTGCAGTGACTGCAGTGATTGCCTACAGTAATTTCAGATGCTGGTAAAGGATCCCCTTTGTTTTACTAATTTGGATATTTGTATTGCAGAACTTGTGTGTCTTGCAGGCTTTTCAGTCA
The DNA here is from genome assembly GCF_030028575.1 of Malurus melanocephalus. NCBI lineage: Eukaryota > Metazoa > Chordata > Aves > Passeriformes > Maluridae > Malurus > Malurus melanocephalus. The sequence goes on along the minus strand of NW_026623903.1, from coordinate 290,974 downwards.
TGTCTGTAGCTGTCATCATTGCACACCTGGGAKGTACTGATGTTCCATTGTTCTGACATCAGCAGTGGGAAATGAAASCGTGAAGAAATGGCATAATTTGCCCAAAGTCACCAGGGAAGTCTGTAGGCACAGTTTCACTGATATTTTAAGCATTGTGATTGCAAATGGCCGCCAAAAGGGATTTTCTCAGTGGTTTGCTTCTTCCTTCCTTCATTTTAATGCTCAKGTACCTGTACAATCACTGTCTATTGCGTGGGAGCTAGTAGAAAAAGGTGCACTCTCCTTTCTGGCAATATTATATTATACTCTTAAATTGGTTTATCTTTATCATGGAACCACATCTGTGGCGAAGCGCAGATTTGAACATGATGTCCTTGTGTTCCTGTGGTTGGTAGWCTAGTTTGAACTGCACAGTGTCTCTTACACTACACAATTCCTGTTTTCTTTCTGGACTTACATTAGTGCTCAGCTTRTCCCAGGCTAAAACCTGGATGGATATACTGGCAGTTGTTCCTCTCAGTTGTTTGTCCTGTGCTCCCAGCTGATCTTTGTTCAAGACAGGGATCTGTGAATGGCACAGAATGTGGTTGTGGTGGTGCTTTAATCTTTTAGAGGAGCATGTAAAGCTAAAGAGGAATTGCAGTTGGTTGGGTTTAATTATGCTAGGCWGAAAACTGGAGCTGCTCTTGCACTGCCACGTGAGCTGTACGGCCATCTGTCATTGGGGCAACAACTTCCATTCGAAGGGGCAGCTGGCAGGGTTGAGGCTTGCTTTGCCTGGCAGGCTTTTTTTTTATTTGCCACTGTGTGTCAGTCAAAGCCCTTGTTTGTGGCAGAGAGTAGGGCTTGTTTTAATTGTTTGCACAATTAACTTTAAAAAATCCCAAGAGGAACAGTGGGCATTTCTGTGAGAATAAATTACATTTTTATAACTTGCATTCTGTGCTTTTGAGATATGTTGTGAAGCCATAGGTGTGCCTGTGGGTGCAYTGAACCATACATATGGCACAAGAAAATTACACAGTCTTACTAARATGCAGTGTGACATTGTGAAAGCACAAATGCCAAAGGAAGTGCATTGAGAGACAATCTACAGCTCACACGGAAGATTCAGTGACATTTTGCACCAGTTCTTAGAAACCTTATCATAGGCTCCTCAGTAGGGATGTGGAAGCTCCRAATGGTATTGATCATATGGGCACATTGCTGTGTGTAGAAAGAGAAAAAAACATTGGTGACATTTTATCTGGGGAAGACTATGCGAGTTTMTAATAGGTAGCTGTTGGGAAAATAATAGTTGAAGAAAACACTGCAGTTGGCAGTCAAACAATATAAGGCTTTTAATTTGAATTGCTTTGAATGTTTTTATCAGAATGGGAAGTACTGCTCCCTCTCTTTTTGTTTGGTGGTTGGCTTTTTTGGTTTTTTTAAGACTAGGCATGAATTAATAGTTTAATGGTTTTGGCACCTCTCAGGGAGTCCAGCATTTACATTGGCTCTTCCATAAATCTGACTGCTGTAACTTGGTTGTCCCATACAGCCAGCTGATGTGCTGGGGGAAGAGGGAAGAAAGCAACATAATTTAAATAATGGACTTCTAGTAGCCAGTGGTAATCTGGACTGGTACAGATGATGTTCTGCTCTAACTTGAATTAGCTACTGGCTGCCCTGAAAGGACCTTTATAAAGATGATATCTGGCATAGGTGTGCTCTGTCCACTTTTTTCCACTTCTCCATCCATTAGATACCAAAGACTGTTAAAGGGAATATGTGCAATGTGCATTTATTGACTTTGCTGTGATAGGAGACCACAGTCAGGGCTCAGAATCTGTCACTGTGTTGATTGTGCCTTTCACAGTCATTTCTAGGAGAATGGGAGGGCTTCCGGGCTGTTAAGGTTGGGGTTTTATGAACATGCAATAGGACATGTCTGAGGCATCCCTTCATTGCTACATGGAGCTCACAACAGCCTGGATTAAAAATTTTCTTCAGATGTACCCTACTAAAATACATTGTTTGCTAGGAGAAAGCAAATTTTTGATGGCAATTTTTCTTCTTTTTTTTTTTTTTTTGCTTGTAGATGTGGAGGCATTTGACTTTAGTAATTGCTTCAGATTTTCAGGAAATTATACTTAGTTCTCTGTACTTTTCAAAGTTGATTTAAAAAATAAGGTTGTAATGACTTGGAATAAAATGTTGCAACCGTCCAGAAAGGGCACTTGCCAGTACAAATGAGTTACAACATTTGTAAAATGAAGTTCAGTGGCACTTTCAAAATTACTTCCAGTGTAATTATTTCTGATAAAGAACTTGTCTGATATTGTCTGTGTTTTGAGATGTTGAAGTGACTTAGTTGCCTTGCTTTTGATCTGTGCTCCCCAATAGGTACACATCAGAGACAACTTCATGTTGGTAACTCCTGTCCAAGGTTGTCATATTGCAGGGAGAGCTTCATTTTTTAAATGGCTTTTGATTTACCTATTAATACATATGTGTCTCCAGTGCTATGTTGATTGAGTGGGGAGGCATGTGCTGCTGGTGGTGGTACTTCTTTCCTCCTTTTTGTCTCAAGTCTCGTCTTTGTTGGGAAACCAGAAATGTACTGTGTTTACAGTGAGCAAGTAGTTTATAGTAAGGTTTGACTTTATAAAAGATGAAAATTAATTTTGAATGGCTCTTTACTGAGGATGACTGCAGCTCTGGATTTGTCCACTAAGGGCACCAAAACAGATATTTTTGGCACTTGTGTCATTGACACCTTTATTGTACTGTTTGTTCTAGAAGTTTTCACTTTGTAAAATTTTCTTCCCAGCACTGGCATAGCTGAAGGTTTTTGGGTCTTCAGCCACAATTGGTTACTTTTCATTAAGGGAAAACTTACCTCTGTTTCCTAAAGAGAGCAAGATATTTTAATAAGGGTTTTCTTTTGTCTTAAAATCTAAGCTTAAATAGCCAAACTGGATTTTGGGTTTGAAATGCACATGATTTCTTTTATTTTTCTTCTTAAATTTGAAGGCACTGGCTCTCAAGTGTGAAATGTTATTAACAGGCTTTTCAAAACCTGTTACTTCATAGCTCTTCACTTTGTTCCCAGGAATGATGACGTTTTCTGGCTAATAGATGGCACCACGTACAACATAAATGGTTCTTGCCCTTGGAATATAAAAGACTGCTGCAAAGAAAGATGGTTTTAGTCTTTCACCTAACTGCTGCTCTTAGAGTCTTGTTAACATAATACTGGTTTTGTGTGCTTAATTATGTGTATTCAGCAGTTTACTGCCTGGCAATAAATTGAGTCTGAACTCCAAATATGACTTTTACTCTCCCAGTCTAGGTTGTTCTAAATGTTTATGTTTATTTTTTTTTTCATTCTGATAACTGCATTTGACTAGTGCATTAGATTATAAAGTATCTAATATGTTATTTCTGTACATGGTACGTCTGCCAGGGCTCAGTCTGGTTCTGCATGATTTGCTTCTGCATATGCTTAATTAAAAGAAACAGGTGTATGTTGCTTCTAGGAGCCATCAGCCTCTTACCTGTATGCGAGGCCTGGAGTTGCCTGTGGACTTTTCCTTCTAGAGAGTGCCTGGGTTTGTTTTTTGAGGAGTATGGATTGCTAGATTGCCCATGTCAAATGAGGTAAAAGTTCTTGGAAGCAGCACTTGTTCCCATCAAAATACTGGTTTTTGAAGTTGTGAACCAAACCTCAGTAATCAACTAAACCCCAGAAAATGAACCCAAAACATAGTATTTACATCATCTGGTTGTAGGATACATAATGCAGTATTTTAAAGAATTAATCATAAAATAGATGTTCTGCATAAAATGGTCATAAAATTACATGTGAACAAATTACTCCAATAAAAATAGTGGCATTTTTCATGTAAGTCTGTTTGTTCAACCTACACAATATGAACAGTTTGTTTTTTAAGTTAGCCATAGTTTGAGAATAAACATGTCAAGAATTCAATCTGACAGTTGCTTAGAATACATCTTAAGACAATTTTTTAGCTGTGTTGAGCATGAATATAACAAAGATGACTAATACTCCGTGTGCTCAACCAAAGTACAGGGGGAACATGGCAAAGCTGAACGCACTTGTRAACGATCTTTGATATCTATTAGAACACGGAGAATATCCCAGTTTTGCCTCTAGAAAAACAATGAACAGAGATGTCAGAATGCTGTACTTGATGCTGTATCATTAATAGTTGACAAGTATTGTATATTTTAGTTCAGTGGGGGAAAACATCSATTTATTTAGTAGGCTGAATTTAACTGTGTTCGTGACCCTTGTGGCATATTTGAAGTTGAGTGCACAAAATATACTTCACTTGCTAGAAATGTTTTGAGTGCTCGTGATTTAAGAGCAACTCACGAAGGGTTCTTTTCTTTTGAGTCTTTAGCGATATTGCATCTTAAATCTGCTTGTGTCTGTGGCTTGCACTTCAAATCTGACAGACTAGATAAATGTAGTTGTACAATGGGGAGCTTTTTGTGCTTCCAAATGGACAGTGTCTTACACATTCTGCACGTGTAGTGTAGGGTTTGAAACCTTCTGTGATACATTGTTCTGAGTTTGCATCTATAGTTTTGCTATCCCATGATAGCAAACCATGGTCACCATTACTCTGCCAGGAGAGTGGATGTGGAGTGACTGTGTAAAAGACACAATCATCAGTCTGCAGATGCTTTGCATGCAAGSCTTTCCTCTTAGGAACACTTAGAGGGTCCCTTCAATGTAAAGATGCTAGATAGTCAATAAAAAACCTCTTGTCTCTAGAAGTGATGGCTAGTACTAGATTGGTGCTGAATTGTTGGCATTGACCTGTGTTCCCTGAAGCACTGCAGTTCAAATTATGCAGGAAATGYGAAAAGACAGGAACAGAATGAAGTGGCTCTGACTCTTCTTCTAAGYATTTAAGGTTGGTTCTTATTTTGTTTTTAATTATCTAGTATATGTATGCATACATGCATAGCCGTTGCTATGTGACAGGGGTCTTGAACTTTCCTCCATCAAAGACAAGACCTGTAAGTCCTTTGAGACCCAGAGATACAAAGTAGATTTTTTTTTTTTAAGAAGTATTTTTCTATATGTGGCAAATGAGAGGTGTCTGTTAGGGGAAATTAATCTCTATGGTGAGGTCTCAGCTTTGTTTAGTTGTTGATTTCTGGTTACAAATKGACATTCTAACTACCACAATATTTTCCCAGAGTATCACTGTAGATAGCTCAATGCATCCATCTGCTACTGGTGTCTATTGTCTATCAAAAGGGAGTAAAGATTCATTCCATCATAGTTCAGTCACTGGCATGTTTCTCATCTTGTGCTGCTATCAGAAATGCACACAGCACTGGCATGAAATAATTCACTGACTGTTAAATATTACAATTCAAAGACAGCAGTCTGATTTGATGTCASGTTTCATAGGTTTTCAACCATGGTTTGGCTGATGCACCAGAATCTCTTTGTGTTCCTGACTTGTTAGTCATCAGTGGTGGCATATGCCCTGACATCTAAGGAGAAGAATATTGTCAAGCAGCTCCTGTACAGTTGGCAGGGTTCTTGAAGGTGTATTTCTCTGTAGCTTGCCTTCTAGCTGTGCTGGCTGCAAGTTTTTGGGTTCACAGGGTTTGAATAATGTCCGCCTGTACAATCCTTAGYTGGGAGCATAGATAGAAGCCATGGGCTCTGTGTTTTCTTCCTAGGTTTAACTGCTGCCCAAAGCCCTTTGGGGGTGGTGTTTCAGAAGCATGCGAGTGCTTGTGTGGTGTTGAGATGGTTTTGGTAGTTTTGGGTTGGAGGGAGGAGGTGGCCGCTCTGAAAATTTCAGTTGCATGGTAACAAGTGTCACTATAGTTGTCAAGTTCAGTGAAGAATAATATGGGATAAGTGTGGTTAATGAAATTAAGGACTTTTGATACTGAACCGACCTCCGAAATGTTAACACAAAGTAAAGTAATTCAGATCAAACGTTGGAAACTATGGTTCACTAGACCCTCCTTTATTTCCACCAGCAATTTTCAGTAGTATTTAAATCCAAATGAGTTTGTAGAAAATACTTATTCTACCTTTGCTTTACAGTAATGATGTCTGAAAGAASCAGCAGGTGGAAGAATATAAGCAGCACTATCTTTTAAACCATCCCTGCCTACTTTTGAAAGATGTTAATTCTTTAATTCAGGAATCKGGTGAAGTGAGCCAAGATGGCAGCAGCCAGTTCTGGTGTGGCTTCAGCATTTTCAARCATATTTTTGAGTGCAGAGTTCTTAAACAAGGTGCCATCATCTCATCCCAGATTATCAGTTAGGAGAAGGAATGGCTGTAAACAAAGCAGCAGGGACAGAGGTGTGAATGTTGTTCATGTACCCCCAAGACASCAGTCTAAGCCTGTGTGGAAGCAAACTCCCTGTGCCTCCTTGTTGTCTTACTGTCTCCTGTTCTAGGCTTGCTCACAACCGTACCCATGAGCTGTTCAGAGGAAGTTTGGGTCCCCCCACTGTCAGGGTTTGAAGTGACTGATTTGGCTGTCTCCAGCTGCTGCTGCACGTTTGTAACRGTGGAACACATTCACTGGAACAATTGAGTAGTTTACAGGTGTGTCAGATTGGTAAATTTGGTACAGGTGAAACTGTGACAGGATGACTTGATGAAGGAAACTGAAACTGAGGTGATGATTACAAAGACTGACAGAAAATAGGGCCYGGAAAATAAATTCAATTTGCTGATGTTATATAACCATCTTAGTGCAGCCTGTAGATTCATTAGTTGGAGAACATACTTTGTAAGGGAGAGTGATTGTGTGTGGCTTTGCTTTTAGCAAATTGACTGTAATTTAGAGTGAAGGTGTAGGAGGTAGAATATATTATTACTTTGACTYTCTATCTGGTGCGATCTTGTCTAGCAGGTGAGTTTTTCAGTGCATTCAGCCAGCATGTGTTCAATTTACAGTTCCAAAGATCCTTGAAACCATGAATTGGCACAGTAGCACTTTTGGTTTGKTTTTTTTTTTCAATTTTATTTTTGTAAATGAGAACTTAATAATATGGAGAAAGAATGGTTTATCTGTTTCTGTACCAGGAGGATATTTATGGATTTGTACAAAGATGGTGTACAGTAATAGCGTAAGTATTACTTCATTCCAGATGAAAGATATGGGGTGTGTGTGGGGGTAGATACTATTTTGAAGATCACCCTTAAGTAGGTGGCACTTGTATGTAATTGGTGTTGGCACAAACAGAAATGACGGGAAGAGCACGAGATGGGCTAGGAGGAGCAGGAAGGGAGTGGAGCTTGGTTCAGTTACCTTGGAGTCSTTTCTGAGCCGTGGGAGAGTTCTCCTGGCACGGCCCATGGCACCATGGCCTTCACTCGGGTCACTGCCTGGAAGGGCTTTGCTTCTGAGCACAGATGGAGCTACCCCTGCTCTGCTACCCCCTAGCAGTGCACATGCTGAAATACTAATTCWCTTAAACAAAGCTTTGATGGATGGCTTGGGGTTTGTCTTCTCTTTTTTCTCAGCTCTAGCAGTAAGGGATAAATCTTCTCCTGTACTCTGTAATCAGAGTTTTTATTTCTGTTATAACCACGTTTGAGCAGTGTAAACAAGATCACACAGGCAGGCAGCAGTTTGTTTACTTCTTCATGCTGGTCTTCCAGGTAAACACAAATCCCTCATTACCTTTTGGTCTTTAATGTGAAAGGTGAGGAGAGAAGCTGCTTGAGTCCTCCTGTCTAAAATTTCTGCAAATTGCCTTTGAAATCGACCTCTTTGGATATTTTTTTCAGTAGATATACTTAAAGAAACTGAAAGGGAAGGATGGTTTTATCAGTTACTCATCAGCATGCAATTTTGTAAAAACGTTGCTGCCACTCTAGACCAGCTTTTTGTTACCAATACTTTATCAGTTGCTCTCTCTTKGCAAAGATTATTTATTTGAAAACTGATAAAGACTTGGTGATGTTCCACTTGCCTGGTCAAGTGTACAGGTGGGCCCTAGGATATTTTACAGCCTAACTGTGGGTTAGAATGCACAGCAATGGTGTTTTTCTCCTCTAAAACCTCTGGGCTGGGAAGATGATGAAACTGAGTCTGACAGTTGGGAAGGAATGATATAATGTATTTATCATGGAACTCTAAGAGAAGGAGGGAATTTCTGTAACTTTAACAAGTTGTATTTTAATACTTCTAATCAAATCTTTAAATTACTGTGCTAAGGATACTTTGACTTAACCTAAGATAGTATTTCTTCACAATAGATTTTTTCTGACAAAATGTATTTTGATACAGATTATTTGACAATTTAACATAGCAACACTGGTGTAGGAAATATCCACATTTATGTAGCAGTGTATTTTTAAAGCTGTATGGTTGAAAATACTATGGTCTGTCTTCCTGTCCTAATGTCACAATGCCTTGGAGTTTTAGAGCTGTGGAGTACTCAACAGAGTTAAAAAGGGTTAAGGTTTTTGAGGTGCCAATGTACTACAAACTCAGGTTTAATAGCAAAGCAGTTGTATTGCAGCCTCAGCGGTGAGGCTTTGTAATAGGAGATCTGGAGGGTGAATACTTGAGTGTGTTGAGCAGGAGGAGGAGAGCTTTTAGCTGCAGACAGTGCTGGAGAATGCAATCAAAAGGCGATGGAGTTGTCCTCTGATGGTGCCTCCTGCCTTTGCTGTGTTGCAAAGCCSTGGCCAGCTTGGAAAGGGCTCCCTTGCTCTGGAGACTCCACAAACTGCAGGCAACCTGTGCTGCTACTCAGTCACCCTCACAGGCAAAAAAACCTCTCCTTATGGACATTTTTTACTAATGTCCTTCCAGTGCTTAAATGCTTTCTCACTTTATTTGCGTGCAGCTGTAAGCTCACTGAACTTCTGCAGTGCTTTGGGCCAAAGAAGTCTTTGTTTTTAGTTTGAATATTTGAGCAGTTGTCCCGCAGAAGAGATAATTATCTATAAGATTATTTGTCATACAGAACTTAGCTGAAGGTTTGTTGGCCCCTTTGTCTTGTTTGTAATATTGTGTCCCTTCTTAATGTTAATACTCTGTTCCTGCAGCCTTTTAAGGATATAGTCTGATCACCTAAAACCCACAATAAATTAGTACTGTGARATGGCAGCCCTCTTCAACCAAGGTATTGTGACTGAGCTAGCCTGTTGMTATCCTAACTAAAATTAGTTTGGCTAAAGGAGAGGTGTTTATCTGTCCTGGTGGATCAGTATGCTCGGAAGTGTTTCAAGTCTGTACACCTGTGACTCTTTCACTCTAACACACATTTCTTAGGTATCTATCATATTTGTCTTCAGAAGAACGCCTTGACAGCTATGCATACACATACAGCTACATTTCTATTTCTGTACATCAGTACTGAAAGGGATGGGATCACTGTGTCGGCTCTTTGGGAATGTGGGGTAGAGGAATAGTCATGGAAYGAAGGGGAACCTCACCATGGGACAGCTGCCATGGCACATCTTGACRTCTTTGAATRCTTTCTAACMRKMWTTYMAWTTTTTTAAAWYYTKSYTTKGRAARRAAAAAACAGGACATGTAGGTAAAAWAACCAGCAAAGGTGTTTACTCCTCATTCCTTTTTTTTTCTGCTTGCGTTTTGTCCATTGACTCTCCAAAGTGTCCTGGTCTGTAAATAAGGCTGTTCTGTGTAGATATGTGAGAAAAAATATTTGAGGCCAATGGTGAAACTGTGCAGACATGAAAGGAGAAAACTGACCATCCTAATGTGTAACATCTAGATTATCTTTGATTTTTTGGTACAGTGAGAAAGAACACTTCTTCCCCTTTAAAGCTCCTTAGGTCCTTGCAGCATGTTAGCATMGGGTTTATTTTTTGATGGCTGTTTCAATCTGTTTTTAATGGCTCACACACAGGATTACTGTGTGTAGTGAAGGGCTTTTAGAGTCTGGATGGAAGGAGCTGTGTTACTGAACTCTTCTTCAACCATACTGTCTGCCTGTTGCTTTTACTGCATATATTCAGACAGCTTTTACAGTTAATGTACATGATTTAGAAATATTTTTTAATACAGATTTACCATACTGAGGCATGACAAAATTTGTAGGAAGTGTGGTGGCTCAGACCTTCAAAATGAATACAGAATGAATGGCAAGAATCCCTTTCTGTCTGGTCTTAAAATGAGTGAATATCCAGAACTTGGGAACTTAAAAATGGGAGTTCAGGTGCATGAGGAGGAGGAGCRATTTAAAAAATGAAAAGTTCAGGATTTTGCTGTATGTATACAGAAATACTAGACATAAAAGGCAGTTGAGGACGAAAAACAACCCTAAAAACAACTTTCAGTATTTCTGGACAATTCAGACAAAAAGAAAAATCAGTAGTTTCTTTCTATTTTGTGACTTACGCTTGCGAGGTAACAAAGCTTACTCTGCCTGCTTGAACAATATTGCCTCTTAATGTTGTTAAGAATAAATTTGAAATGGAAATAGTAAGCATGTACTTCATTTGGCTGGGAGGAATCTAAGGCCTTTTTTGTTGGTTTTTTTTTTTTAAGATGGGCATTTCCATATTGTTTAGGGTAACTGAGTTTTAGTCAAATTGGGACTGTGAGGAAAAACTGTTGAGAGGTATTGAGAAAATAAGCTAGATTTATTTTTAAATGAAATTGTCAGTAGTTGAAAATAGTTCATCAGATACAGGGCATCATCTGCAATTTTGAACTTGAGAGTGTTTACTGCAAAAAAAAGTCTCATTCTGGAAACTCTCAAATTATGCAGCCATTACATTTAACTTCAGAATTTATCAGGAAAAATGTATCTGCAATTAGTGTAATTAGTTACTAAAAGACATAATTAACAGCCAAATACAGATTTTTGCTCTCCACCACCCACGCATCTTGACAGTTGCAGTTGCTGGTGTTTTAGTTTCTGAAGTTTTATTAAAAGCAGAGTTCCTGTGTCAAAATCAGTTGTGCTGTGCATTAAAAACATGTTTCTGAAGTTTGAATGCACATAGGTTTATGTACATATATATCTAACAGCTCCTCACCATGTGAAATGATAGTGTTAATAGAAAATACTAATGGAAATTTAATAGCTCCTTTAAAAAAGCTTTTAGAAGTTCATTGATGCAGCATTTCATGCATGAGTCTGCTTTTAATGGCAAAAATACATCATTAGTCAGCATTTGACAGCCTGTTTTCCTTGCAGTTGGAAACAGGAAAGTTAAAGCCAGCCGAGTGTTGTGGTGTGATTGGTTATGCRGTGCTGTGGAATGGGCTGGGTAACTTAACGTGTACAGAATTCACACAATGTTTAGGTCTAAAAAAAGAAGTGTGTGTCTGTAAAAACAAGCTTGGTTTTAAAAAAGTTATATTTAAAAGCAGAGAAAACAAAAACAAAGGTAAAAACTTGATTAGTGTATCAAAACTATATAATTTGGTTTTCTAATAAAATCAGGATGTAATTTGATTATTTTTTCCCCTCCAGATATCCTAGAGCAGTAACTTSTGGATTGGGATGATTAGAGAATCCTTAGTCTACAGGGCACAGAAGAACAGTGTCCTCCCTTTGCTGCAATTTCCTTGAACATACAATACAAACACCTTCTTTCCAGCTTTCCTGATGTTTGTTTTGCAACACATGTTGGCAGTGGAAAACAGCTGATCCTGTTCTTCCAATTTGTATTTATATAATGTATTAATATTGTAAAACTTGGTAGAAAAGCTATTTCATCTTTATCTCCCAGWGTAGAAGGTTTGAATAGTGATAGTCGTTCTCTGTGTAGGATTTACTTTTTCTCAGAGCAGCCGGGGTTTAGGTAGACCCTTGGTCTGATGGTATTTGGTGTTGTCAGCAGTTTTTTAATTTTCACTGGAGCTCTTAACAAATGTAGTTTTGAATCAGATGTTGAYTACTGCAGCGGTGTTTCATAGTTTGATGACAGATTCCTAACCCATCTTAATAACATACATGCTGGCAAATAAATATTGCYCTCCTGCACCCCGACGATACTTGGCATTTGCTGTGGTTCCACACGTTGTTTTCTCAGTTATTTCCCTGAAGGTAACCAGAACCACACCTTCCTGCTCTTGACAGGCACCTTGGACTTGGAGATTTAAGGAACAGAATAATAGGAACAGTTGTTGAAAAGCTTTCAAAGTAAGGATAAGTCTGACTCTGTGTGCAGACCTTGCCACAGTTAGGCTTGTAAAATGGAGCCTGACTATGACATACAACATATTTTTTACTAATCCAAATGCTTTTTTTCCATTTTTTATGTGTGCATGTTTCTGGCATAATAACACAAATATATCTATTCTTTTCATTAAATAGCCTTRTAAGTTTAAAAATAACTGTATCTTATAATAGGGGGTCTCTTTGGTGATTAAAAGAACAATAATTTCAGAGGAACTAATGATGTAAATTTTTTTTTTCCTCTCCACTTGTATTTAAGTTTTCAGTGTACTGTTGCTAGTTGTGTTGTTCTTGTAGTGGTGTTTCATAGTTTCTTTGGGGGATATGTGTTGGAGTTTCTTTGGGGTTTGTTTATTTTTTTTAATTTCAGCTGTAACATTTGAAATTCCGTAGAATTGATTGTAATACTTGGGCAGAAGGGAAARCAGCATACTTAGGATCATTGTAACAGTAAGGAGTAATAGCCGCAAAAAGTGGCAGAATTAGTGTTTTTTTTCCTTCTGCAATTTGCAGAGTTGTATTTTTCTAGAAATCCTAGAAAACCCTTGAACGTCCAGAATTGTGAGGAATATTAGCACAAGGTGTGTTCCTCCCAGCTATCTGTCARAGTTACAAGGTCCGTGTTTCTTCCCCTGGAGCATGTGGTGTTTCTGTGCTTCTTCACACGCTAGTGGTCAGCTTGGACACTTTGGTACAGTAGGGAAGGAGGACAGCCACACCCAGKWAGCTATAAAGTACTTCTGATGTAGTTTTCCTCCTCTTGCATCTTTCTTGGAGGAAATAATACTGACGGGCCCCCTTCAAACCCAGCACACAAAAAGAACTGTCTGGCCTTTCATCTTGGTTGCCTGTTTTTTCCTTAGCTTTTTTGTTGCTGCAAGATGGATCCATGACTGCCTTTTCTTGTCTTGATAGGCATTTCAGAAGCTCTTTTAGTTGTGAAACACTAAGCCAGGAATTTGCTAAGGTCCATGAAAGCTGCTCTTTGACATAAGGAGGTTTCAGCTGGGCCAATGTATTGATAGATGTCAGTCACTTTTGCTGGTGAGTCCATGGAAGGCAGATGGCGTTGCATGGCAAGTRTCTCCAAATCTGCTACTACTCTAAGTAGCAGGAGATGGGTATTTTTTTATGCCTGTGTTACAATAGAGTTCTGCAGATGTGGCTCATGACAGCGAWATTTGTGGGAGGGTTTCATTTCCTGAAAATTGGGTGAAATGATWATGCCCTGAGATGGTTTTTTACAGGGGTTATGCTTGAATAGTTGCAATAGTGTTAATTCATAATGAGACTTGTAGATTGTTTTATTACACTTAAATTTCCCTGGTCTTTCAAGGGRAGCCATGTTTCTCTTGGCTTCCCATGGATCACAGAAAATCTCTGCAAGTGGATCAGTTATGGACAGTAGAAAATGTGAAGTGTAAATTGTGGGTGCGTTAAGTGAAATCTCTGCATTCTCATTGAATTYACTCATTCCTGTACTGTGGATTTGCCCCAAATTTTTCAAAGATATCMGAAACTCAACTAGAGAAAAAAATAATAGTGTCATGCTCCATCTTCAGTTCYAGCAGTGCTAAAGGAGGTGAGGCTGAAAATAATTTCTGCTGGAAGTTAATACAAAGAGTAAATGACAAACTTCTAAGTATTTTTCTGGAGTTATTGGCATCAAGAATATCCAGACTTAGTCTGATTAAACAAGGTAAGATTTTGCTTCATAGTTCAGCTACTCTCTGCTTATTAGACATAATCTATCCTCACAAATAAATATATCTTTTTGGTTTTTTTTACGTGTGCTAGCTGGAACATTTTCCTCCTGAGTTTTGGAGGCTGTTTTTCATCCTGTTAATGTCCAGCCATTTTATTGACATTACTATCCATGGAAGTGAGTTCTCTGGATTTGTTAATACTCTTTAATGGTTTATTTGATTTTCTGTTTGTTTCTTTTGGTGGGGGTATTTGCCTTTATTCTTCCTTTTTTTTTTCAAATTATCAATTGCTTGCCCCACAGTTCCTCTGTGCACATGTTCTGGTGACTTTGGTGAGGCTGTTGGAGAATCCATAATTCCTTCTTATCTGAGAGACCCTTTACTTCCTGGTAAAGTGGAACTTTGAAATTTTTTTGTAGGCCCCAAGGGTGTGGTCGCAGGGTTGCATTCTCATCTCCTTGTACAGGCACCTTGAAGTACTGCCTGGGGTTGGAAGTATGGGGATTGGTCAGAAAAATGGCTCTGGTCAGGATAAAGTGGCAATATTAGAAGCTATTTCAGTGCGTTTTCTTTGTTCTYGCTGGCTGTGCTTTTCTAATGAGATGAAAGTTGCTGTGTTTCAGCCAGACAGGGAGATGACCTTTGAGACTGGAAATTTGGCTGCCCTAACAAAGGAAGTGATACTGCCAGGTAGAAATTTTAATTGGTTCTAGTTGGAGTCTTGAATAAGTAGTCAAAATCACAAAAAAGAAGAAATCCGTTTGTAGTAATAGTCCCTTTTATTTAGTGTCATTCAGCAGTGTAACAATGAGAGGCTCTTAACTCTGTATTTGTGAATCTTAAAATCTACTTGGTCAGCTTTTTCACAGTAGCATCAAGGAASCATGCAGCAAGGCCACAGCTTTGGAAGTATTGCTTTCCTAATGTGGAATGCACCCGAAAAGGGTTCCTTGTCCCTTCTCAATAGAAGCTTGTCAGAGCAGAAGTCAAGCTGCCTATTCAGCAGGGAGGGAAGTTCCCTTCAATACTTGCATGGCAGCCACCTGGAGAGTTGTTGATTACTCTGCTAAATATTGTAGATGTTGCTATTATACAGCTACCATCAGTTTAGGTAAACAATGTAATTAAAAAAAAAAAAAAGAAAAAATCTGTCTTCTAATTCTAGTTTATCAGTTCTACATGCTAGTGTTGATCATTAGAGCTGCTTGTTCTAAGAAAAAGGTCTTTTTCTTCCCTCTCTAAAATGAGTTATTTGACAAGTAGCTCAAGTATATGGATACTTGCACAGTTATTTTGTATGTTTAATAAAAAAGTGTATGTTAATGATTTTTTTTTTTCCTGAAATTCAGTCTTTAACYTGATGTTAAATATCCTTTTGGGGGCATGGTTGTGGAAAGAAACCTGAATTTTTCATCAAATCCTAGTTATCTTTGCTTCTGGCTTCTGAAAAGGAAAATACTCCTCTTACTACCTGGAGGGATTTTTAACTAGCGTTCACACAAGTTTTTTGTGCATAGTGGTTTTGGACTGTGAACTCCCCAGGGAACGAAGTGTAAAGATGTGAATAGTTGTTTGTGACTGCTGATAATTTTTTAAGAAATATAGATGAGGACAAGTTTTGGGCTTGCAGCCAGTTTATGTTTCCCAGTTGTCTCSTTCTCTCTTAGTGTGTTTTGTGCCAGCTCTAAGAGCTGCAGTTTTTGCTTTGCTGTGTAAGCTGTGTTTTCGTGTGCAGCATTTTGAGGGTGCCAGCTGACCTAGCAGACCTTTGAGGGAGGTTTTCTTTCTCAGGTTTCAGTGACCTGTGTGGAGATTGTTGTAGTGGGCTTCACAATGTGTTGAGGAGGAGAAAAGATCCGATTCTTAGGATCTCATGGAAATTAACTTTTATCTAAGAATAGCACTAAGAAATAATCTCAGCTTTAAGAAACTCTCTAGGTAGCTWGAAGTAGTTGCTTTTCTTCTTGTAGGAGATACTTCTAAATATGTTGTAAAATTAACATGAGCTTCTGAATAAATACAGCTAGAGTTTGAGCCTCTGATCTATTCTTACTCTTTTTAGGCCATCATGACTGCACGACCTATTTCCAGAGAGAGTAGTGACATGTCTTATTTGGGTATTGATGTTTAAAAGCTTAATATGTAATTGCACAGAAAGGTGCTGTTTGAGTCTTGGGSTGGGAGGTGGTGGTGTGTGTGTGTTTTTTAAATTTTAGTCTGTACAAGTACTGTGGCTTACATCTTAAGCATAATCATTTTTCTCTCTCTCAGTTTAAGAGATAACTTTCATAAGGAAAATTTCAAGGTATTCCACAGTTCTTGTTTATCATATAAACTGTTGCAAGTTACAGTGAGCGTCCATATTGTTATATATCTTTGGTTCCTTGTCAGTAAGAAACTGAATGTATATTTAAAGTATTCGAGGAGTCAGTAATGGTTATTGTGTCTGGTTGTTGCTTCCCAGAAGGCAGAATCTCTTTATTCCATATGGCGTTCAGGAAGTCTGATCTTTCTGTAGTCTTTAAGAAAGCATACATTTTTAATGTTAGGTCTGTCCCCTTTCCAAACTGAAAGTTCCCTTTCCTGCTACTCTTAGTAACAGTTCTGGCTCAGAATCTTTTTCTTGCACGGTCTCTACCAGTTCCAAATAGCTTTATCTCCAGTCAGAGGTTAATCTTTCTTGTTGACCAGTGCCATCAGAACCTTACAAAAATAGCACCTTTTAGATTTAGATTTTATCTTTCTGTGAACTGAGCTGCTCTGGATACTGCTTGAAAAATACTGCTGGGTTTCCTTCTGTATCATGGTATTTATTTGTTGTATGTTGGTAGCAAATGATTTACAGCTACTTCTGAAATATAATTTAAACATTAAACATAAAATGGAGTAGCTATATACATGCCTTGTATTTCTTATGGACCCTTTCTTTCCCAAGTCCACTGTAGTGAAGTGKAAATTCATTGTAAAGGACCACCACAATGGACATGTTGGATCTGACCTCAGTGAACTTTGCGTGTCATCTTTCTCAGTTTTGTAGYGGTTTGGTTTGCTTTGGCCAGGGGTTTCTGGGGTTGCACTTGCTTTTTTGGCTGTAGTGGTGTTCCTAGTAGTTTCTTTCTCTTCGGAGACATCTTTAGATAGCTCTCAAAAGAAAATGGTCTCCATTTCAAGAGCAGCCTTAAGCCATCCACAATTTAGACTAATGCTTAAATTCTACCTGGAATCAACGGGAAAGCCTCTACTGGTGTGAGAAACCTTTGCTCTGACATGCAGAGTGAAATGTGCAGTTTCTGTGTTCAGTATCTTTCATGTTTTGGTACTGTATCTGCTTTCAAGTGTCAGCCACTTGTTAGGAATGYTTTCAAGGACACAGGATGAGTGTCAGTCACACTGCTGGTACATGCATTTATTTAACAGCTCATTCCCAGACTTGCTCCTTAAGGAAAAATGGTGGGTGGGTGTGTTGTGCTTGTTTTTTGGGTCGGCAGTTTGTTGCAGAGATGTAAGAGCTGCCTTGTATTTCTGTTGTGTAAGTTATTTGGCATTCATTGTTAGCTGTGCTGGGGATCCCTTCCTCTCTACTCCCTTGAGCTGGTGTCATCCTGTCTTCTCTGGTTTTGAGCTAATCCAGAAGTGAATCCAACCAAATACTTGGGGCTGGGAGGATGCCTTATCTGTGTTTTGCCAGATTTACGGCAAGATTTGCTCTGTCCAGAGGAWGTGAGCTTTATCAGTTAATGTTCTAGTGCTTTGCTTGTGTTTTCTTCCAGTTATGAAGGTGTATGGGTTATGAATGTTCTTCTAGTTATGAATGTTGGGGTTTTTTTGTTTTAATAGTTTTATTTCATTCTGAAGTTGTACTGGTTCTGCTTAAAAASTGTGTAATGAACTCTTGTTACTGTTAAAATTTGTTTGATAGGCCAAATGAATCAAGGCTTCATTCAAGTAGGTTCAGTATGGATTAACTTTATTTATCAGAGCTTCTCTTCTAGGATCTACTCTCAGTTTGATGGGGATTTTTCTGTCTTAAAGCTGGTTGTTACATTTTTTACCACTTTCGCCTGTAGGAGAAATTTCAGTGCTGTGTGTGTTTGGAAATATCTGCCACCCCCAGCACTTTGCTTCTCTTGGCCAAAAATCTTTTTGTTCCTCCTGCCCCATTTGGGAGGTGTACAGAAAACCAGCACGAAAATGTGATGTTGCAGTGTAAAAACTTCAGTGATTAAACCCTACTGATCAGTGTATGAACTGCCTAACTTAGGCCCTCTCCCCCCTTTTTTGTTTTTACTGATGAGTCTGGTGGGGGGATTTAAAGCTTTTTTCTTTTTGTTTTAAAGAATTTATCAACCTTACCGTTGTCATTTATATTTAAGATGAATTTTGGAAATGTTATCTGAACACATGTAAGGTAAAAATGAATCCACATACACATGTTTTGGAAAAGATGTCGTGGACATGATAAATTTTTCTAGAAGTGACTTATGTATGTATGTATGTGGTTTTTTTTATAAATAGCTATTGACAGTGCTTTGTCACTTCTCTGAAACTCATATTCATGAAACAAAAGAATTCAATTGTGTCATTGTATTGTTATTTATTTTAATGTACTCACTTCCACAGCATCTGTGGAAATACAAAGCAGTCTTGACAGCAGTTGCTGGAAAGGCAGATTTATTTTCTTCTTTTCCTCCTGGAAGTATTTGTCCTTATTGGTCTTCTGTGGGTCTTAAAACTTATAGTGTTATGGTTCAGGTTCRTGAGTCATTTTGAACTATTAGATGAGATAATTCTTAATTTAAATAGAGGTTTTGACCTGTCAGTGTCACAAAGTTCAATAAACATGATTTTATTTGAAATTATTTTACCTTACTGTACAATATAATTGGTGTAAAATATTCGGGTAAATATTTTTATTTGTGAGCAGACTCAGCTTAATTTAATCTCTTAAAAACTGCAAACATATTGACTTGGTTAAAACTGTGACAGCATCTGGCAGTCATTTCAGCAGGTGTTTGTATGATGATATTAATATTACACACACACTCTTCCAAATTTGTTTATTGACTTTTATGCTTCTATCACAACAAATGTGATTGTAATGCTTTTTATGTATGTTATTGCCTGATACTGTTACACTTTAAAATAAGGTTTTTCAARATACTTTGGAGGCACTGAGCTTCTGTATTTTGAAGTAGCTATTTCTGATCTAAAGCAAGTTTATGTTTAAGTGTTTCTGGGAAGGATTTTCAAAATGGAGCTCTTGGAGTCTGTTTGAGAGTTTTCTTGCTCAGGGAAGGGCAGTGGGTAGTTGAGGAAATACTACATTGTGAGCAGCATCTCTCTGAAGGCTCCAGTGTAGCTGGTTTAGTTTTTAGGGAACATCTGGAAGGCTAAAACCGAGCACCAAGGCTGCTGCTGGAAGGAATCACTCAAGACCTTCAGGTTTCCTGGTGGTGTTTCACTTGGCAGTAACTGCACAGGCTGCATCGGGAGAAGGGGTTGTTTGCAGTTGCTGTGTCAGAAATGTGTGCAGAAGCCCCTCAGAAGTGTGGCACAAAGGGTGTCAGGGGCACTGTCCCCCTGATCCCGTGTGAGGTGTGCCATGTGTGCTGTCCTGGGGCTGCTGCTCCAGCCTGGCATTGCTCACTGGGCACCCTTCTGCTGTGCACACCTCCAGGGGCAGATTCTGCTTTCTCCTGCTACCCTTCCCTCATCCTTCTTGTGGTTCAGATGGAAAAAGGAGGATTTTAATTCTTTTGATACCTGCTGTGAATGTGTGCATATCCCGTAATGTCATCTGTGCTWGGAAAGTGATCTTTGAGTGGGACTCCTGCCATTTTCCTAAATGCTCTGTAAGAAAATGAATATATTTCTTGTCTGCTTAGCCAGTCCTTCAGTGTTTCAGCCAAACTGACCTTTACTTCCATTTTACCCCACAGGCTTCTGCCTTCTCTTTCCAGCAGTAATATGTTTTGTCCTTTGTGGCCTTCATGAGCGTTCTTCTGAAGACCTGATTGGGGTTTATCTGTGTCCTTTGCATCGCCTGCTGAGAGATCAAAATTCTCTGCTTTGCTTTTTATTTTTTCTCTTTCTGTTGTCTTTGCTTATTAGGCTTTTGCTGTGTTTCATGTGGCAATTTTGAACTGTTGTATCATCGAGAACAGGGGGAAAAACCCAGCTGTTCTGACAGTCATCTTGTGTCTTCAATGCAAAACAGCAGAGCAGTGGGGGCTTGAGACAGCAGCTCAGAGTCCCCAGGTAGCTTCTGGGGAATATTAGCAACAGTAATCATAGTTACTGAATCAAATCTAAAATAGAAACAAGGGCTGCAGAACAGATCTGCGCTGCAGTGTCTGAGTACATTTGGGTGTTTTGCTGTGGGGAGCCTTGGGGCTGTCTGAATTGCTCCTGGCAGGGCCTGCTTCACACCTMCGGCTCCTTTTCTGCTCTGCTGTGCCTGGCAAGGCTGGGAGCTCTCCTGCAGCAGCTTCTGTCTTCTGCTGACTGATAACCTTGTTAAATTGATAGGGTGTTTTCAGCCAGGGATGCAAAGGAACAGSTCAMASCAAGTGACTGAATCATGATTATGCAGTGAGTCTGCTCTGGGGTCACTGACCTCCCACAGGCAGYGATGCCCACTCTGGGCCAGAYRYTCCTTCAGAGGAAAATTCACTACAGTTCATCTCTGTGTCGTTTAGGCTTCTTGCATAATTCATAAACTCTTGTCCTTCCTAGGTGGTGCAGTGGTCAGATGCCTGTGAGGTGTGCCTGGTAAGCGGCAGACAGGGAGTGTGAGCCAGCTTCTCGCTGAAGTTTTGGAGATGGCTTTGTTAAAAAAGCGATGGCTCTTGGTAGGAGTTTCGTGATTGACTTCTGTCCTTAAAGCTGCTGCTGCTGCAGGAGGGCTGGGGTTCTTCCCCTCGTGTGCTCTTGTCCCCCCCCCTCTGTGTGGCTGTTCTGAGCTGGAGCAGCTCCTGGAATGGCTAAAGCTGCTCATGGAGGATCTTGGAGGCTCATTTTCAGCTGGATCGGTGAGCTGATGAAGCTCTCCTCTATTGCTCTGAGGTGCCYGTGTGGAGTTGTGCACATCACCACGAACTTCATCTTTGCAACAGCTTCTGTCCTGCTTGGATGTTGTGGCAGTGTTGTGTCCTCTAACGGTACATGGCAAGGACATGGCAAGGTTGCAGTTTTTAAATATCTGCTAAGGAAGGGGAAGGATAGGGACYGGAAGAGAACAGGAGGTCACTGAAGTAGCTCCCTTTTTTTGGGTCAGAATTTTGTTGGTTAGCTGTCACTGATGTAGCAGCTTAGACTGCATGGTATGTGTAATGCAAAATAAGCACAATGTTTTGTAATTTATGTCAAAAAACCCAAAACCAGAAACCCTTAGGAAAATCATGGGACTAAGATTTTGAAATGTGAGTGAGTCACTTCAGAATTGCATTGCTGTGTGTTTTAAAACAGACTACTGTAGTATTGGAAGAAGAGTAGGGGAGTTTTATGGTGGGACATTGGGTTCTTTTTTGTGGATTTTTCCTACACTAGTCTCTTCAGCCTAAAATTATGGCTATTACTTTCACACAACATTTTGCCCAGTTTAAGAACGAAAAAGCATTTAAAATGAAAAGGAATGCAAAATTCTTTTCTCACAGGTATACCTTATACTGAAGTGTGGAGTTGGCTTTGATTTATTTTCTAGATGCTTTCTGTTCTGGCCTTTTTCAAATTCTTGCAACTTTATAATGTAATATTAGTTATAGGTCATGCAGCAATGAGTAATTATTTCTTGCTTGTTTCAAGTATGTTCCATAAATACATGAACAGGGAAAWTTGAAACTAATGAATCAAAACCTTTAAAATAATGCTAATGACACTCTCTGCACTTCTTTTTTAAAGGGCAGGGAAAAAATATGCTCTTACGTTTTTGAGTATAATTTAGGTGAAGAGAATGTATGTTTTTAAAGCTACCTCCATTTTACAGAAGGTTTTGGGTGCTGGCCTGAGCTATTCCCAAAATGTTTGAGGAAAACTCTGCCTTGAGTTTTGTGCTAAGTGCTATGTTTACTAAAGGATTTCTGGATAACTTCTAGTTAATAATTGACACTTCAGTGTTCCTCATTCTGCTAATARATGAAAAATTTGAAGTAATGAGGTGATTGAATTAGCATAGTGAATTGAATGCTTGCAGAGAAACCAAAAGCCTAGGTTTTTGGTTGGTTGGTTGGTTGTTCTTTAAGCAACTTTTGGTGTAGTTGCTTCGTATGTGTGGAGGAAATAAACATGAAGGAACTTMGATTCCATGTAGGTTTTTGTATATTCTGACTTTTTGTTTTTTACTAGAGGTTCTCTGGCGCTTCCTCCCCACCCTTCTGACTATGTATTTACCTGAAAATTTCTTTAGCATTTTCCTGGTATAAAGCAAAACTACACTTTGAATTACCAAATTTCTTTTTTTGTTTTCAGATGATGATGTACCTGCAGATATGGTTGCAGAAGAATCAGGTCCTGGTGCACAAAATAGTCCATACCAACTTCGCAGAAAAACTCTTCTACCTAAAAGAACAGCTTGCCCTACAAAGAGCAGTATGGAGGTAACGTCTTTGCTTTTAACTGTTACTGTTACTATTTCCAGTATGTGAAACTAGTTAGTATTTCTCTTAAGTTATCTACTGATTGAACTAATTCTTGCTTATTTCATGAAAGGGTGCCTCTACTTCAACTACGGAAAATTTTGGTCACCGAGCAAAACGTGCTAGAGTATCTGGGAAATCCCAGGATTTATCAGGTAAGAACTTTGTACAAAAAACGGGTTGAGGGAGGGGTGGAGACATTTTAACTTCACACACTTTACCCAACACWTTGTCCCCAAACTATTTTTCCTGTGTGTTCTCCATTTAAGAAACAGTAGTTGGAAAAGAAAGCAAGCAAAAYTACAGGCCTATTCTGAACTTCAAATTTGGTAGCATGATTTTAATCAGAATTTTTGGAACCTGATTCTTTGTCTTTCCGCTTACTGCAGACATGCTTTGGTTGTTTTTTATTCTCACAGTACTGTGTAGTTGTATCTAAGCTACTGTCAGGAGAAGTAATGCTGCAAAAGAGCCTTTTTTACCATTTCTCATATTGATGGCATTGTTTAAGRGTATTTTGTGTGTGTCATTATAGCTCTTGTGCAGAGAGGGAGAGACTGTGTTTGTGAATAAGAATACACATATATCTGCATAGATAATGTGCATATGTTTTTGCATCCATCTACAGTAGATGTATGTTGAGTATTAAACACACATCCAGTACATGTGTATATAACTATATTGTGTGTGCACACACTTTGTAGATATATACAGGCACACACACCCTACTTGTTCTGTTTTCTGTGTAGKTTTTCAGTCTCTGCTTCTGTTCTTTTCTGTCTCCTGACACACTCTTTAGCTCCAGGAGATCTGTTGTCACTTTTGCCTGGAAAATCAACACCAATGCTTGCCAACTCCCATCGATGTGGTTTCTTCTACTTTTCTTGCTTTTAGTTTTTTTA
The DNA here is from genome assembly GCF_030028575.1 of Malurus melanocephalus. Lineage (NCBI taxonomy): Eukaryota > Metazoa > Chordata > Aves > Passeriformes > Maluridae > Malurus > Malurus melanocephalus. Next base: position 267,562 of record NW_026623903.1, on the reverse strand, counting down.
GTCCATGTCTCCTTTAATATTGTGAATTAAAACTGAGCAGCTGGCACAAGGATTTGGGTCTGTTTTCATTGCTTCTGTTGAGGTCTGCTCTTTCTGGCTTCTCACTTTCTCATTGCATAGTTGAGCTTTCTGTTTTTTTCCTCCTTTGTTTTACTCTCCCCCTCTTTGATCAACTCTTAATTTCAGCAGCTAAGAACTATTCAACCTCAGGTTTTATTCTTGAGGTAGCCAGAACCACTTGGACATCAGCCTGTGTCATTTTGCATTGATKCATTCCATGATTTGCTCTCTGAAGCCTTGTGCAGAATTTCTTGTGATGGACTCTGCTTCCCTTGAGAGTTCTTAGTTTTTCTCCCATGTCATTCACTTTTTTACTGTGTTCTTCTTTTGCTCTTACTCTCCTCACTGCTTTRTTGAAAGTGTGTGACTTGACTGAGTCCTGTGACACAATTTACAGCACCAATGACACCCATTTCCAGAGGAATTCTCCACACTTTCACTGCACATTCCATTTGTTAACGCCTGTGAACTTATGTGGGGAAAAGTATGGGGATTGTGGAGGCTTCTCCAGCATGGAATTAACAGAGGAATTGCAAACAGTGATTTTACAATTGTACTCATATGATTGTATTCAAACCAGTTGTAAGAAAGGAGTGTCATCCTCAAACCATTTTCTATTAATCTCTTTCCCAGTATGGGTGATGGTATCTTTTATTCTCCCTGTTGAGTTTGAGAAATTCCTCTAAATTTGTACAAATACTGATTGTGATGAGATCTGTTTTAAGACACAACTCCCTTCAAGTCACATTTTTGTAGACATAGGTAATGACAGCTGTTGTAACTGAGTTGAAAGCATGAGACTTTCTGGATTGTCATGAGTGGTGACTGTATTGTCATCTGGCATGTACAGTTGTTTGTTTTAGAACTGTAGATGAAATGAAGGCAGAGGACTAGGAATACAGGAAACTTCTTGGTGGAAAACCATTCCTTSTTGTATGGACTCTTGAGGAAAATTCAGTGAAGTTGAAAGGACAAATAYCAGTCAACTAGAGTTTCCAACTGGAATGGAGCCAGGAGTTGGAAAAGCATTTTAATACAGATTTCAGAGTTTGTTCTTYTGGGAGTGTTGCTATTTTAAATTTCTCCATTCAGTGAACTATGGTTTTGCAGTACATACTGAGACTCAAGGTTACTGGATCGCTCACTGATTGTTCTGTGCATTAGAAACATGCCTAACTCATAGTTTACAGAACTTTCTGACTTTTTAAATTGATTTTTTTATTTTCCTATTGATTTCCTAAGATACTTTCCCAAGAACAATACATGCTGTGTTTCTGACATATTTCTGCTTCTTAGCAAGAGAAGATTTTTACTAAATATCTTCTTATGGAGTAAAAGTTATTTGTCTCCATCTTTTCCACTAAAACAAAAAAAAAAGGCAACCATATAAGACATAATTTACAATTCTGGATTCTTGTTATGGCATTCTCGGTCTGCACAAAGAAGAGAATTCACTTTCAGGCAGCTTTCCCTGCTCTTTGTCTTGGTATTACTTTGCTAGTCCCTATCAGCTAAATGATCAAAACTGAAACTGAATTAGCTTCATGCATATCCTGTGGAAACTCAGTGACATAACTCRCTGTRTTTCTATCTTAGTTGTGCAGTGAATTAAACTTACTAAATCATAAATAGTTCAACTGTCAACTTGTTAGGGCAAAGATAAATATTGGTGAAGATGTCTTGCACTTCATTTTTATTTTTATTTGTGTCTGGTTTTGACACTTATTTGGAAAATGGGTGTTTTTTTGAAATAAGAGTATGTATTTTGTATTTTACCTTTGTCAATAGGCATGAAACTGTCAGGAGTAGGAGCATATAAATGCTTCTGATTTGCTGGCCAGACAAGCCTTTAAAACTGTTCTGGCTCATTTTCATAAGCTGAGAGGAAGAACACATTGATTGCATCCTTGCTTTGATACTTTACTGAAAGATAGCCAAGATGTGAAGTGTGGATTTAGAGGACAAAAGCATGTAGGGTCTCTCTTGGATACAGAGAAAAGTCTTCACATTAAGAAGCAAAGGAGCTTTTTCAAATTGTACTGGAGGATTTCACCTGATAATTASTGTATCAGTCATTTGAGTGGACAAATCTTAAATCAACCCCTGCTTAATTGAGCAGAAGGGCAATTGAAATTACATTACTCACTTCTACAGGATTTTGSATAAAGCTGAGCGGGGATAGCAAACACACCTGTAAAATCATCTTCATTTTGAAWGCAGTGCCTAAGTTTCCAAGTAAATGCAACTTGAAAAATTGCAAGGGCTAGGGGGTTTATTGAGGCTTTTAATTTTTCTTTTCATGTGTTTTGACACTTTCTCAAAGTTGGTGCTTGTGCGCTGCAGTAAAGAAACATATCTGGATTTCAGTTTTCATTCTGAAATAGAGCTCAGGGAAGAAAGAAAACAAGAGTATGAACTTTGGAGCAGTGGGARAGGCATTACATTAGTGAGCTTCCCCCTTCAATAAAAAGTTATTCAAGGTCCTAATGTAGATAAAGGAAGAAAAAATCTCCATGTTGTTTATGGAAGTAACTGCATSGTATGCCTCAGGGATTTGTGTGTTAAAAGAGAAGACAGGTCATGGAAAACTTGAGAAGATTTACTGGTTTGCATCTGCAATAGAACATTTCAGCTTTCAGTGTGACAGYAGAAGACTACATCTAACTGGAAAASTACCAGAAGAAGATGAACTCAGAAGCAGTGTCCAGTTATCCTGTGATGCATTTCAAGAGTGATTAGGACTGTAGAATGAAGTGTCGTGCCTGTCTGACGCAGGGAAGACTTTTTTTATCTCCAGTGGAAAAGRATCTTTTCAAAAACTAGCTTTGATAGTACATGTAACGTTTTTTGCTGATGCCCAGCCATGTTCCCTTACAGGCTGGTGTTATGCTCTTCAGGCTCCCCAGGTGTCTCTTGAGCAGAAGGCCTTTCCACACTATGTGCATTTCCTAAGTTTTACCAACTTACTGCCTTCAGCCTGGCTCATAAGGCTCTGTTTGGTTTTCTTGAATAAAAATAATTTTGTAATCAGCCATTAGTAATGTTGTTGGAGAAGAGAACTGTCTTGGCCAACTTCTGGGCATCATTGCTGTCTCCTTCCTTGTGTCCCATGCTAGCACTTCTGTAGCTTGMAGTGATCATAAAAAAATTTTGGAGGAGGATGGGATACTGTGGGAGAAAATAGCTGTGGGCATGTGGAATGCTGGCATTACCTCTTTGGCACGGCATACATTTTTATTGTATTGAAGTGTCATGTACCTATGGTTAATGGCTGTAAGCTGTGATACTGCTGTGAGCAGCTGTCARCTGTGTAAATGCTCCTCTGGCATCTGAGAGGAAATTGGTGTTGGGRAATYRCTAAGGGGACATTGGTTCAATGGTGCAACRGAGAACATGTTSAGGGAAAGGTGCTGCACTCAGTARCATTTCACAGTTTCTACTGCCTGCYCTGATCMGAGATGTAGCCATGAAACCCTGGAAAAACAGCTCTAATCRCTTCTGTCATAGTGCAGGGTTCTGGTGATGTGGTGTGCAGACCCCACTGAAGTGTCTGTGGAAAGCCACAGTTCTGGTCCCTGCAGTTCCTCTTCTTCCTCTTACAGCTGGAAATAACACATTCTTTTGTGCTGCCTTGCCCAGAGGAGTCCTGGGGCATTTTGTTTGTTTTGTTTATRTGTGAGATCTCACATGGATACTRTTATTCAGAATGTTATTCCCTCACATTTAATAGGTCATCATTCTTAAGGTCACTTCAGTAGGCTTCTTGCAGTAGCCAAAATGACAATCCTATTGCTCCTTAGGCTCAGATGTTCTAGGACAAAATAAATAATGTGAAGGGCATTACATGGATGTAATTGTGCCGTGAATTTAGCAGGCAGSAACTTTGAATGCCTTGCATACAAATCCTCTAAAGCTTGGAAGCTGTTGTGTGTGGATCATAGAAAGGATCCTAAAGGCATTAACCAAACAAGTGACCTTTGCAAGCAGAAGTCTCCTGCTTTCAGGATTGGTGCCCAGGAGGGCCTGGTGAGAACACAAACTGCAGGAGGGTTTTCCCAAAGGAGCTGGTTTATGTGCAGTGTCCATGTGCCCCAGAGCAGGGCTTTAACAAAGTGCACTTCTGTCCCCACACAATGGCTTGGGAATACCACTTTCTCCAGCCTCTCTGGAGAATACATCTGGAAAGACTCGCACTATTGTCTGGTTTCAATTTTTCATTTTAAAAGGGACAACATAAATGGGAGTAAGTAGAAGGAGRAGACTTTGGAATTATTGCTGGCTGTTGGTTTCCTACATCCCAGATGTTCTCCTTCCCTGATGTGTTCATTGTGAGAGAACAAGGAAGTCTTACTAGTAGTTTTTCCAGACAGTGTCTATTTCTGATTAAATTCTTTTTGTGTTTGGAAACATTTGCAGAGATTCTGGCTTTGGGACTGCATTATTATTATTATTGTTGTTGTTGTTGTTGTTAGGGTAATGTGGGTTAATTGAACCACGATGAAGCAAAGCAGTGAGAAGCCAGCATATCTGGAACATGCACAATAACCTACTTAACATCTGTACTTGTTTGCAGAATGATTCCTCCAGTAGATAAGGTGAACTAAGRAGTTTGGAAAGTCTRTAACTTCTATTGGATTTKTTGCCTTCAGATTTAGAAGAAAYATGCTTTAAAAAAAGGCTGCCATGTGATAATTGGCATTTTAAATGGGAATCTTTCAAGTGACAAATGGGTACTGTTTCAGTCAGAATCTGAGCTCGTTAATATATCAATAACCTTGTATTGATTCCTGTTTAATAGCAGCACCTGCAGAACAGTATCTTCAGGAGAAGTTGCCAGATGAAGTGGTTCTGAAGATCTTCTCCTACCTGCTGGAGCAGGATCTCTGTAGAGCAGCTTGTGTGTGTAAACGCTTCAGTGAGCTGGCTAATGATCCAATTTTGTGGTAAGTGAAAAGCTATTCCTCATTATCTTGAGAAATACAAGATGTGCTGCTCGAGATGCCAATACAATAGAAAAATTGAAAYGTTGATTACAATTAGTTTAATTAAAACCAATTGTATTTTATGATGTCTGCTCTAGTTAAGCATTATTTGTTACTTATGAATATCTGATAATATTCAACATTATTAAACAGCAAAACTTGATTCTCTCTAGTAGTGTAGATACTAGTTAAACAATGCCTGTTTTAAAAAAATCAATTGCTTCAGTTGCCTTTCCTTCTCCCTTTAACGTTTTCATCTACTATGGGGATTGTGTTACTTCACACAGAAGGAACAAAACATTTCTTCATGTTAGATGCAAGTTTGTCTAGTGTTACTAAAATGGGTTTTTTTTGTTTGGTTTTGAGGTTTTTTTTGTTTTGTTTAATGGTTGGATACTTGGGCTGTTTTTCCCYCATATGAGTCTACACTACTCCTGGGTTATTTAGAGTTTTAATAAATGGGATCAAAATTTGTAATTTTTTATAAAGGGAAGAAACATGATTCTTAAGCTGCTTTGTTTTAAAAATAAAGATTAAGGTGGAAAGAAAAATAATAAAACAACATCACAGAGCTACCCCTTTTTTTCCTGTCCTAGAGACAGCTTTGGGGATTCCTTGAATCCTGATTCAGATGAATTACAACTTCTGTGATTCAGTGGCATCCTGTAAGTCTGGGCTTAATATCAGCAGGCTCAGACACTGCAATTATTTGCATTCTGGCACTCATGAAAAGAATCTAAAAGAACTGCTATGTGCCATTTTCTTCTTTTTACACCACTGTAATTTGTTCACTGATGAACYCTTTTTGGAATACAGTGCATCACTTGTTCTCAATGAATGCATTTTTCAGTCTTTTTTTGGCAAGGTGAGGAAGAGGTGGTGACACACTTGCTTTTAAATTTTGTTACGCTTGTGCAACTGGCTTTTGTAAGTGTTAAAGCAATGCTGTAGTTAATACACAGGCTGTGATTCACAAGTACTGTAACTGCTTAAGTTTCTTCATGAAACTTGCACATTGAGAACTTCTCTTGGATTGTAAAACACATGAAAATTTTTCTCAGAAAAACACGAAATTCAGTACAGCAAAAAGATTGGTTTTAAGTGGTAGRTACTGATCTTGGTCATATTCAGTGTCCCTGACTGGCAAATTCWGTTGGAAAAGACTCCAGGTTTTCACTTTGGGTTTCATATTAAAATTGGAGAGTAATCAGAAATGCATTCATTTTCTCTTCTGCTCAGGAAAAGATTGTATATGGAAGTATTTGAGTACACTCGTCCAATGATGCATCCTGAACCTGGTAAATTTTATCAGATTAATCCGGAAGAATATGAACATCCAAATCCCTGGAAGGAAAGTTTCCAGCAGCTGGTAACAGTTTTATTCATTTATATTCAAATTTATAGATATTTATAAAAGTAAAAAYACCAGCTTCTGAAATGTGGCTGACAATAGTAATTACCTTGGATTTAGAGTTACAGATTATTGTGGTTTTATGCAGCGGGGGGAATTCAGAAGTTATTTCCTTTTTTTGAGGCACACTTTAGGGAGACACCACATGGTAAAGTGGACTCCTTGAGTAACCAGCTCTTCTGTGTTGAGTTCTGAATCACTGAAATTTTGTGTAAGGGATTGTCACGTTCTGAGACTCATAACTTGAAAGATATTTTTGTCATACCTTGCTAAACTAGTGTGTGTGCTGGTTGTCAGATTTGTGTGCATCTTAGTCTGGTGAGCCAAACCAGGTATATTGATATCATTTGGGCTAAATAGTGATTTACAGCTGCCTGGGGGTAAACAAGTCTTCTTTAAGGGATGTGATTGCACCTCTAACCCAAAATTTCAAAGGTATWGAACAAATGGCTGCTTGTGATATTAGGAAAATATAAGTAAGAGAAATAAACTTCAAGGTGAGTGTATCAAGCAGTGCTGTGTGTTGTTTAATGAATTTCTGAAGTGCATTGAGGACAAATGCTTGACTTGGCTTCTTTATTTACTATTCAATCACATGTGAAGGTATGAGATTCCCTTTTCCTCACCATACAAATGCAGTTTTTGTGGCAAGCTGCTAGAAAATCAAGAGATGGAAGGAAGGACAGCTCTTGTGGAGTGCTTCAGGTTGTGAAGCTTTTCAGTCACTTTTGAGGCTTCTGGCTGGGCAGTTAATTGGTCTCTTGGCTTAGCTGGTCACTCCCTTAGGCTCAGACATTTTTGGTGTTGCCATTTCAAATTGTTTGCCTAAAGTGGGAGGTCAGTATGTGATCTTTACTTCCTGGGACAAACCAGTATCAGCAAATGGCAGCTAATTAGGGAATTAGTAGATCTCCTGTCAGTGTGTTCAGGCCCACCTGTCTGCAAGCTTATCACMAACTCTTCTTGTTTCAGTACAAAGGAGCACATGTAAAGCCAGGCTTTGCTGAACACTTCTACAGTAACCCTGCAAGATACAAAGGGAGAGAAAATATGCTGGTATGTTTCTAAAGCAGTTCTTAAAAATATTCATATGTCTATATGAATGGAAATGGACATTGCTCTAAATTTGTCCTTTTCTTGTAGTATTATGATACCATTGAGGACGCTCTTGGTGGAGTTCAGGAAGCTCATTTTGATGGACTTATCTTYGTTCACTCTGGTATATATACTGATGAATGGATATATATAGAATCTCCAATCACCATGATTGGTGCAGGTATGTAAACTGGGAGCATCACTGTCTCAAACTGGTGTGAATTACAACTTTAATTACCATGGTGCTCTGGTGTATTCAATATCCAGTATAAATGCCAATCTTTCTTCATCTACCTAGCAAATATGTGGTTTTGTACAAAGTGTCACTAACTGAAAAGTAGCTGTGYGTCAGACTGAAGTACTGTTGTCTGCTTGCTAGTTCTTGGAATAATTCAATTTATCTTCTTATTCCATTAGGAGGAAAAAAATAGAATTTGTCAGAAAGCTTATTYAGTTATAGGAGTGCAGTTGAAATTTTTACATTCATACATATATATAAAAAAACCCATCTCCAGAGTAGAAACCAGCAGTGGGAACAAGCTCAAATTAGTATCTGTCCCATTTTCTTCAGCATCATAATTCCATCTTGAGGAAGGAAATCAGAGCATCCAGCAGAAAGATTCTGAGACTGGAGGTTCTTTCTCTGTTCTTCTGCCAACTGTTCCTCTGAAGGAGAACCTTTATGGAAATATGACTTGGACAATAGGAAAGGTTTAGAAAGTTAATATAATAGACCATTCTGCAAATGGTGGTACTGGTGGAGCTGTCTGGTTTTCCTGTCACTACCAGGAGCATGCTAATTCCTGGTAGCAGGAGAACTGATGGGAATTCAGGCTGTCTCGCTGTCCCATGGACATTTTGGTTAAGGAGTCTCAGACCTCTTGCTGCTGTGGTGACCCAGAAGTGAATTGCTTGCTGTTTGTATTTTCTGAGAAGCTATCTCTGTGGGTTGGTTGGATTTACTGGGTTGTGGGTTTTMTTGAGGCTGGTGGGTTTGGGTTTTTTGTTTGTTTGTAAGGGTGGGATGTTTTGTTTGCTTTGGTGGGTGTGTTTCGTCTGTGTGTTTTCTTTGTTTTGCAAAGTCCCTTTTTTCTGCTATTTATCTGTTCTCCCTACCAACTGTTTTGTTGTTGAGTGATGCTGTTCTGGCACTTCTTGCCTGGGTTTTGCAGTCTTGGCAGGGAGAATGGTTTTGAGCAATGCAGTCAGATTATTCCAGTGTTACTCTCAAACTTGTCCCCGCAGATCCGCATGATGTGGCTGTGTTAGTGTGTGAGTTTGTCTGTCTGTGACTGCATTTCTGGAGCTAACATTGTGAACATGCCCACTCCCAGTGCTTTGGTCTGTGCTGTGGAGAGCTTTTGGAGCTGGATTCCTTTGGGTCCATGTTCCTGGAACAGTGTGAGTGCCCTCAGTGTGTGTTCAGTCAGTGGGAGCTGGTGAGGACCTGTCCAGAGTCAGTCTCTGTGTGTGTGTGTGTGTGTGTGCTGTGGGTGGCTGATGCTCACACTGTCTGCCTCCATGGTGCCCCTCGAGTGATGGAGATGTGGCCATAGACAAAGAACCCCTGGCTTCTGTTTCACACAGGGGATGGTGTACAAACAGGGCAAGTCATATTCATGAGGTGTTTAAAATACAGAGAAACTGGAGCAGCACTGTCCTAAGATACACAATTTGTCGATCGCTTCATGACACTTGAAGTGATGTCTTTGATATCTGGGTAAACTTGTGCATGTACTCTGTTTCCTTTTAAGTTTTGAAAAGCCATCTGCTGTCCCTTCCTCTCGAATTAACCTAAGTTATTCAGAAAAACAGTTATCTTAAGTACAGTCCTTTAAAAGCCRGGGATCTTCGTTGTGTATTTTTGTAACAGAATAGCTGTCTTGGGGAACAAAACCTCCAGGAGGAATCCAGAAAAGCTAGATGTATTTATATTTCAGTTTTTGGCACTGCTGGCTTCACTTCCTCAGACTTTCTCTGCTGAATGGTAAGTGACATTGTAGAGAGAGTCAATTTTCATTTGACTGGAAAAGAAAACAAATTAAAGTGAACCGCTAAGCCTTGGAGARCTACCTCTTCTCTGTTCAGTCTGGCATGTTTTTCAGAATGGTAGGATTAAGGCAGCACCAAAYCTCTCTGCATTTCTACTCAAATTTCATTAATAGTTTCTTCTTCTGGCTTCAGAAGAAGCACRACATCATTAGAAAGGCAGCCTAACATACCTTGAGCTTGCAAGAAGCTTCTGCTTTCTCACAAAAGCAAAATATGCTTGCAGAATAGTGCCTGGTATTCTGAGTTTGTTGTTCTGTTTAATTTTGGGGCTATTTCTTCCATGTGGGAGGAGTTGGTTCAGAAGAAAGGTTCTGGAAGTACTACTAGTACTGTGGCATATTGAAGGAAATCAAAAAAGAAAAGGAAGAAAGGCAAGAGGAGAGATTCTGTAAGGAAATGGTTGCATCTGGTTCAGCAGACAGAAATACCTTTGAATTTTTTAAGAGAGTTGTATTTTCTGGGGTTGGATAGGGAGGTGTGTTTGCTGCAGGAATGGGATCTTTCAGTGGAATGCTCATCTCACTCAAAACACAAAATCTCCCAACTGGCTGAGTTTCAGCAATTGTACTGACGTGTTTTGATCTGAGRATCTTCGTTGAATGTGGGTTTTCACAGCTACAGCTTTCATTCTTTTCTCTTTGYTTTCCATTTGACTTAATCCCTTTTCCCTTACTTTAACATTATTTATCAAAAGATTCTTCAGGCAAGAAAAAAAAAAAAAAACCAGAAAACCAGTAAGAATTGTTGTTGTTATTTTAAAGGTGGAAAAATCTAAAATGGTAAGAAAGCTATCATAATAGGATTTTATTGACTTTAGAGTGTAAGAGTACTTTCACATGCCTGAGCTCTTCCCCAAATACTCATTCTGCATCTCTGAATTGAAAGCTGTATTTTGGACTGGTTTAGACCTTTGTGGTTTTGGTCTTGCAGACTATCAGATCTAAAAGAGTATCTGGTTTTTTTACTTGGTACAATTGGATAGGGTCATAGTTAGTTCCTGCAGAATGTAGTAGTTTTTTGTCTTCTAATGTGCTGAAAAGTGAARTGGTTTTATTCCTTTTGAGGAATTAAATAATTCTGAGCAGCATCCAGTTAATGTATATTTCTTTAGGCAGTCTCTTACTGCAAGCTTTTGGATGAATTATTTCTAAAGGGTCCATCCATGGTCCTTAAGCAGAGCATGAGTTCTGATCCTGGAGAACATGACTCCCTTAGGTTTCAGCAAATGGACTCCTTGGGAGCTGTGTTTTACTTCATTGCAAGATTAGTGGCCCTTTTCTTCCGTTTCCAATTCTTCYGCTGCTTGCTTTTTGCTAAAGTGGTCTAAGCCAAAAGCTGAAATAGAGATATTTCTGTGAACGGTGATTTTGTAAAGATTCAGTAGAATGKTGCAGAGAATTTCATTGGTGTGTTTACAATGAAAGTAATGTTTAAGGAAGTCTACACTATTTTCCTAGGGAGATATAAGTGCACTGATTTTAATTACTGCATGTTCCATGATGGGCATTCTGGGACCTTCCCAACTCAGAAGTTACTACTTGTGTAGGAACTCATGWGCTGAGACGAAGGTGTCTGTAGGGAACATGATCCATGTGCATTGCAAACAATTCACAAATTGTTTATCAGTGTTTCACAGCATCCAGTGGGAAGTGCAGTTTTTCTGTGTCACTCTGAGAAGGAACACAATTCTGATACTGATTTATCTCATCACTTCCTAGGGGCTTTGTTTATTTGCTGAGTTTGGTTCAGCTGTAGTACAGTGGTGCTGTTCCTYTTCATGTGCTGAAATACACAGATTTGTTTATGCCAGTGCATTTGCAACATGGTGAATATATAGAAATGTTACCAAACCATGGAAATGTTTTGTATGATGATGCAATTCCTCTTCAAAACCTCTTTTAGTTGTTATCTAGTAGTAAGTGAATAGTGGTTTAAGAGGAGAGCCAGACTACCTTAAAATATTTGCAGCTCTGCAGTAATGAAAGCGGAGATTGGGCTTTTAGATAGTGAGAGCAAGCTGGATAATAATGTAAACGTTGCTTCATTCTGACTGACATCTTTCTGCCAGAGTGATAAAGAACAGGACATACCACTTGTCTGTACTAATGTCAACACAACAGAAAAGGATSTGCTTGTGAGGAATCTGTGCGTAGGCTTTTCAGTAAAATACAGAATTTAGGGCAAATACCTGCTCATGTTTGAGTTGGGAATGGTTTGAAATGCTRTCAGGTAAGTTATCTGCCATAGCAGGTGAAAGTTCCACCTTTCTATTTGCTGTATTGAGGGMAGGCTGCCTCTGGCTGGCATGTTGAATGTGCAGGTTTGAATCAGACAAGCGCTGTTGCTTGTGAATGAGCGTCACTGAATTAATTCCAGCGGGTGGCTGGTGTTAMCTGGCGCTCCCTCTGCTGGCTCTCCAGTCCCAGTGTAAACATGGCCTGCCTGCCTTTGGATTAGGGCTAAAGAACCAAAGAACCGAGCTCTCGCTGCTGACACGAGATCAAATGGCACATGATGGCATTCTGCAACCCTTTGTTCATACTGCCTGTRCTATAGCTCAATCTGATTCCATAAGATTGTTTTTTCCTAAAGAATAATGAGAATATCTATTCAAMACTCTGAATCCTACATTTGGGAAGTGTGGGGAGGTCACTTGTAGGTCATGAGCAGATTAATAAATAGTGCTTCGTGTCAGTGACGGAATGTATGTTTTTAGCATTAATAAAAGGGTTTAGAAAATCACAAGAAACTGTTCTTGGAACAGAGTTAAACCGCCTCTAGCCTGGTGTCCGTGTTTAAGCTGTTAATTGAGTTCATTGTAACTAGTAGTCAACAGCTAGCTCTGTACAAGAGAAGGTTTTTCTCGTGGTACTAGATGTGACTAAATTGGCACCAGATTGTCTTAGTTAAAGACCAGATTCTTCATTGTCTTTGAAAGTTCCTTTTATAACATTTGTTTGACAGGAAGACTATCTTTGTGCCAACAATAGTGTTAACTTTCCTTTGTTGCTTTGAACAGGATTCTGTAAGTATTTTGAGGATTTTTTTTCCAGTGGCATGAACTAAGATTTACTAATTGATTTCTTTGCAGCACCTGGAAAAGTAGCAGATAAAGTTATAATAGAAAACACTAGAGATTCCACCTTCGTTTTTATGGAGGGTTCTGAAGATGCCTATGTTGGATATATGACAATCAGGGTAAGAGTCTCAACCTTAAGCTGATCTTTTAAAAAATTTATTTTAATGCCTGAGCAGTTGAACACAAGTTTTCTGGTTTTTTTCCTTTTTCAGTTCAACCCTGATGACAAATCTGCCCAGCATCACAATGCACACCACTGCTTAGAGATTACCGTGAACTGCAGTCCAATTATAGATCACTGTATTATTCGAAGTACTTGTACAGGTTAGTGGGCTTGTCATTGTTTGAAGAAACACAACAAATCCAGTATGATTACTATTGGCTTATTTTTATTTTTTGGTGCAGGTATTCARTACATGTCTGAAAGCTTTATTTGCCTTGGAGCATCACTATTCGAATGACTTCTTTGTGTCCAAAAGCTGTGTGATAATGTGTACTTGGTCCTCCATTTGAATCTTGTTTGGACTCTGGCCAGTTGGGTTAAAAGTGAGAAGTGACAGTTAAATAAACATAGCTGGGCTTGGTGTATAGTTGTAGCTGGCAGGATGGGGCATTTGAAAGGGCTGTGTGTGGGACTTGTTCATTAGGTGCTTTGTGCTATTCACTATTGGGATCGATGGCATTAAACAGTCTGAGATGTAACTGCTAAGCTCGSCTCACTTCCAAGTGGAGTGATTTGATGTGTCAGAGAATGAGTTACAGGCAGAAGTGTGGAAACACTCATTTGACCATCAGAGACAATGAGGAATTTATACCAGCTGATTTGGGCAAAATCAGGTGGATTCAGGAGAGAATGGGTCAGAGCCTGCAGGTGAGGAGCTGGATGGCAGTGTGGTCTCTAGAGGAAGACATGGCAGTTCACAATCACTAGACACAAGACATGGTGAGTGTGCCATCTTTGAACACAGCCAGATGGAGTGGAGCTGGAGCGTCATAAACAAGAGGTTCAGGAGAATTAGGGTGGTGAGTCTTTGTGTGCACGTGGCCATAGCAACTTGCCATTGCCAGGGTCAGCCAGGGAGAGGGAATGGATCTGTGCAGCAGCCTAAGTGTGGAGGCTGCTCAGCTCAACAGCAAGTGGGGAAAAAAAAAAAAAAAGTTCTTCCAAGTAGATCTGAAAAGGACACTTTTCTGGTCGTGCCTATGAAGAATGCTGCAGGGAACCATGACGAGAATGGTGACAGGGTTACTGGTCCCTGCCTTCTAGAGGAAGATGCACTTTCTTGGAGGTTTTGGGCTGTAAACCGCTGCACTGGCTCAATATAGTTCTGTGCTTTGCAGCTCTGTGCTTTGCACCACCATCTGTTTTATTGGAGATGCATCAACGAATATTTACAAGTGTTAAAAATGACSAAAGAGGAGCAGAGGACAGCRGGCTGCTCCCAGTATCCCAGTTATYCCAGGGTAATGCTAATACTGGGAAGCTGAAGTATATGAAGAAAAGGTGTTCTGGAACTTATCATATACCAGTCTTGGGGACCCTGACAACCTGTGAGAGGAAGGAATTCCATAAGACCAAATTCGGCTTGATTATGAAAGTARCTTGAAGAGCTGCATGACTTCATACTGAAACGTGTGCTTATAGATAAGCCACTAGATCCTGCTATGTTTGTGAAAGTTGTTTATTAAAATGAAGTTTTGATAATTTTTCCATGACCATTTTCCATTTCTGAGAATTTTGAAGTTTTGCTCCCTCCAAGACTCTGGGTTTCTAAAGGTTTACTATATTGAATGGTTGATTTCTCTTSCCCAGAGTTAAAATTTCTGCTCAGKTTTGAAGGGTGTATGTAGGCTTCTACTATCATCACTTATTGATTACTCAGTTTCATTGGCTTTTTAATCCTACCAAGCCTTGCTGTAACCTACTCAGGAAGTACTAAGTTTATCTAAAAAGGGAGGAAGAATGGCAGTCTGCCAGAAAAGGCATTTACTGTTTCCAGATAATTGACATCTCTGAAGAATTGATCCATAGGTATTCAAAACCTCTTTCCTAGCACATGCTTGATACCCCTTCTGTAGATCTCCTGATTGCATTAAAGCATATTTCTACAGTATGTCACATGTAAAGTTCTTAATGTATGTGAGATGTAAAGATGGCAAYTGTGTGAGTGCAAGTGGATGAAGGTGGACATCTGCTGCCAGTCCAAAGCATCTTTTGAATATTTCTAAATAAAGTTGAAATGGCAAGATCCTAAGTCTAGAAGTTCTGTTACATCCATTGTGAAAGAAATCTGTGTTAGTCCTCACCTTGATGGATAAGAAAATAGTAGTGGATTGCAATGTTGCTTTAAAAAAAAATGCTGCTAGTGTGTGTGATCATTATATTTTGAGTAAACAAAATAAAGCTTAAAYAAGTATTACATGTGCTTTATATTCCAAAAGGACCACTTTCACACAATCAATACTCAGGTCCAGTGAAGTGAGTCAGAATAAAGATTGCTCCATTTAAATAAGCAAAATGTGATAGAGGTATGCTTTTAGAACATCACACTGGGTTCCAAAAAGGCATAGCTCCTCAGTCTCACAAAAAGAGGCAGAGGGAGTGAAAGCAATTATGAAACACAAGAAAGAAGTTAYTAGCAGTTAATATAAATAGGAAATTGGGAATTGAAGGAAACYCTGGGGACCTCCATCCAAAATAAAAACACACCATCAAAATACCACTTCACTGCCACAACGAATTTGATAAACAAGACAAGATGCAACATCTGTATATCAGACACAGTRCTTTTGTCTGAATTTGGGGAGCAAAGGCAGTTTTAGCAGGGATGCTGATCCATCATAGAATGGAAAAATTTGAATGGCAAAGTGTTGTGTAATTTTTGTTCCATATTTCATGAGAATATGCAGGAATGATAAATGCCCTCATACCCTAGAGGGATAATAAAACACGTTCCACTCTTGACAGTAACTGTGGATGAGGTTAAACAGCTGTAAAAATAGACATTCTAAAATCATTCAGGAGTTTAAAAAGAACTGGCCAGAAATTTATCTGGCTTCCTATTATGTATCAGTGGTAACTTGAAACTTCAATGAGATGGTCTGTCCCTGGGGCAGGTGGCAGAGGAGGAGACTTCAAAGGATGAAGTACAGCAGGAGTCCTGCTTACTGATCCTGGCYAGAATGGTGAGATAGAAATGCAGGGCTTGGGTCAATCAGGAGTTTCAGATTTATTATTGAATCATGTTAGTGTGTATTTACAGGAAGTTATAATGGTTGCATTACACAGTTGGCATTTTTTGTCACTTGCTTTTACCAAAAAAAAGGCAGCAGTCCCAATGTAATTACACAGATCCTTGAAAAATGTTTGGCTTCAACACATAGTGCCTTAAAATACTGGAATGACCAGAGCATACACCAAACAGATGAAGAATAACTTTCAGGAAGTTATATGGCGTGTTATGGATCCAGTGTGAACGTAGTGTAACTACAGTCTTACAGGTGACCAGGAGGATGGGTTACTGTGACCCTCCTGATAGTTGGACTGTCAAACACCCCCTGCATTGGTGTGACCAAGTGCAGGGTTACACAAACAATGTGCTTTTGTTCCTGTTTGGAAGTGATGATCCGCTCTCCTGGCAAGCTGGGGGAAGCTTGAGGAGTCACTGTGGATGAACTGCTAAAAATGAGCCCCCATGTAGCTGAGTGGCCAAAAGAACTGATGTGATCCTTAGATACACCTGAGTAGAAGTAGAGACTGTGTTAATGCCTCTGCTTAGTCCTGCTTAACAATAAAGTGCTCCTTTCTGGTGTCCATAGCAACGTGTTGGAAAATTTAGAAACTGTTAAATGAAAAGTCATATAAGGTAAAGTAGAAAAAATCAGTTGTAGTGAAAAACACAGTGACTGCAATTTGTTCCTTTATCAAGGAGAAGGCTGAAGGAGCAAAGTGCTTGCACTCTACGTGTGTGCATTGGGTATGGCACTGGTGTAAAGAGAACCAGTAACTGGGTGCCAGAGCTGGAGGAATTCAGATGAGCAATTAAAGTGTAAATTAAAAGGGCAACAGCCCTCTAGCTAACAGGCTTTATGCTGGTTTCTCAGTTGCTAAAAATCGTAAAGTTATCAAAATTAAATATGYTTCTAAGAGATATGTGCTGAAGTTCCTGCTACTAGAATTGAAGTAGGACTTAATTCAGGGAATTAGTATAGCCTGTATTATTCATAAGGTCAKGCTAGACAATCAAAATAATTTCTTTAGGAATTAAAAAGAAACAAGCTCTCTGTAAATGAGCCTGTGAATTATTTAAGCACAGTCTTAGTGCTGTCCTTTGCTAGAAGGATATATGAAAATCTACTATCAGAGCAGGTACTGGCTTGCTTGTTTGGTGATGTGTARTTGTGGGGAATGTGTGTTACATAGGCCAGGTATCCTGAGATGAGGCCTTACCTCTGAGGAATCACTGTTGATTTTAGTGGCTGTGGAATTTGTGTTGTCATACTTCATGGAGTTCAGGGAGTTGAGCTGATCTGCTGAAGTCCAGAGCAGTTTGAGTGCTAGTTTCCTGGAAAAGGCTTGTTTTCTGGGTTATGGTTGAGGAGCTTTGTAATTCAGCTGGGAAGAGACCTACCTGTTGGTTTCTGATGTTTGGTTCTGTACATTGTGCCTTGGTGCCCTGCTCRACATTGGGTAGACAGTGTGTCTTTGTGTGCTACAAAATTATTGTTTGGCCTCTTTGAAGTATTGAGTTGTGAAAGTTTAAAGGCAAGTAAAACAAGGCAGTAATTAGCAGAGGATTTTGTTAGATTTCTGTTGTTTGTTGTTGTGAACAGTCAGCATACATTGGGCCTAACGCAGGGAAATAAATGAGTGAGAACTTTTGTAAGCACAAATTATTATATAAACCATTGTCCTGGCAGCTGTTTAAGCTTGGCAGGGTGATTTTAAAGCGACTCCTACCGTGGTTTTTGCATCTGCAAAATGATGACAGTAGTGTTTTTCTGCCAGTGGCTTGCAATGCTTTGGCTCTGTGCACACCAAATCTTTTTTAAATATCAGTTCACACTAACTTTTCTTGCAAAAGCACTGCCAGACTATTTATAAATACACTMTGCTTTGAAGCTATGGTAACTGCAGTGTTTTTTCTTGCAGTTGGCTCTGCAGTATGTGTTAGTGGCCAGGGAGCTTGTCCCACTATTAAACACTGTAACATCAGCGACTGTGAAAATGTTGGACTTTATATTACAGACCATGCACAGGTAATCTTCCATATTCATTTCTTTACGTTGATCAAAKAGTTTACTTTTCTGGATTCCTGTTTTAATGTACATTTTTATTTCCCAGGGAATATATGAGGACAACGAGATCTCCAATAATGCATTAGCAGGGATTTGGGTTAAAAACCACGGCAATCCCATTATCAGACGGAATCACATTCACCATGGACGTGACGTTGGCGTTTTCACCTTTGACCATGGCATGGTAACTTATGTGTTTTCTTTTGGAGAAAAAAATACAGATGTTGTAAAACTGAAGTCTTCACATTTTGCCTGTCATTGAGGAAATGCTTTCTAAAAAGCACGCATTTACTCATGAACAGATATTTTAAAATATGCCTTCTGTTATTCTCTTGCTCTTAAGTGGGAGACTTCACTTTCAAGGCAATTTTAGCTGAAAGAGGTTTAAGCAAGTTTTTTGCAATTGATTGGCAGCCTGCTACATTGTATGATGTTGCAGTGACAAAATACCTCCTGAAATAGGGTGTAAATCGTAGGCTTACATTTATGCTTCATTCTTTTCCCTTTGAAATGGAATGAAAAATGAGGTGCTGGATGATTTAGGAATGAAAAAAAATGCTTTGTGTAGACTTAGCCTTATTTTAATGTTAAAGCTCTGAAAAAGGATAYGCCTACCTTCTCTGGGAAGAGGACTTTTGTAGCAGGTAATTGGTGGAATTAGCAGGGAATTCTAACACAGAATTTCATATCAGAATTTAGGCCTTCTTTCATTAATGTGTTTATTTGTRTGAGGTGATGGTGATAACTTCCAAGTACATGTAAAGTAGTGAGTAATGAGATTTATAGCCCTTGAAATAAACAGAATAGATTTGTATCCCTGAAATAAAAGATGATTTGCTGTTTTGTTGTAGGAAAATATTCTGCATGTTTTCCAAAGAGTGCCAAATCATTGTTTTCCCTGCTTGAATGACAAAGCCCCAATTCCCCACGCCCAGCTGGCAAAACAAGCAGTTTTCTTTTAGTCACTGTKAAAATGGCAGATCTCAAAGGCTGCTTTCCAGAGAGTGGAAAAGCTCTSGAGCCCCAGGTGTAAGAAATGAGGAAAGGAAGGGCTCAGACTAAAGGGCAAGAAGGGAACATGCACAGGCAGTGCAGCAGGGACAGGGGAACTGGGAAGAGTACAGAGACACTGTCCTTTGTGTAGGGATAGGTCAGGAAGGGCAGGGCATGGATGGAGCTGAACTCAGCACATATATCCATACATCTCTGCAAGCCCTTCAAACAGCCTTGGAAACATGGAATGAGTGCTTGCAGCTATGGAAAAACAGGTAAAGTGCTTCAGTGACTCCTGCAGGAGACGTGTCTGTGTGTAGGCTTGAGGCTTAATTGGAAAGTTTGGGTAGAGCTGCTTCTTGTTCAAGTACTGAAGTATAAATATTAAATATATGAGTACTGAAATAGTAAAAAAATTAAACAGCTAGGCTGAATTCACTTGGTTAATTTTAAATAAAAGTATATTTGATCTATTTTCTTACCSATGAAATGACTGTTTCAGAGCTGTGATCAGTGTGGATCAAGCAAAATGRAATAGAAATAAATGTTTCTCTTTTGGTTAAGGAAAATAGTAGCACATTAAAGAGAATGTGTGAATAATATTTATCTCAGCTGCAAATATGATTGMAATATTTCATAGTCATAAACTCCTTTGAAAGACTCAGTGTCCCCATGTCTCAAAGTCTGCTTTGGCAGCATCTTCTATTTTTGCATCATGTCTAGTGATAGAGTCAATGAAATGAYATCATTGGCAATGTTTACATGCTTGGGAAGTGACAGAGTGACATGGTCTCTTTCAGATACAAATCCTTTMTAGCAAAACAAATTAATGGATTTTCTACTTTTCCTTCTCTCACTTCTCTTCTGTCACTTTCTGTGGTTTTTTTTTTATATTGCTTGTGACTGTAAAGTGGTATAAAGTACATTCCAGTGCTGGATTGCTGCCCTACACGTTCTTTTCCCGTGGGCTTCTGTGCTGGAGTGCTGTCTCCAAAAGGTTCAAGAGTGCTTTGTTTTTCAGTTTCATGTTCTCAGACTGTTCTTTGTGTTTTGATACTTGTAGAAACCCAACCTCTTATTTCTGAAGGGGCAATATCCTGACGTTTGCCTTAGTGCTGTGACAAATGTGTATTAAAAATGCAGCATGGCATTGGCAGCCCTGGGTGCCTTACCCTGACCTCTTGGCTGCCTGAAATGAGTTACCAGGCGTCTGTCATAAATTGTATTTTGTAGTTGTGTGCAAACAACAGACAAGTTCCAATTTAATGTAAGAATAAGCATAATTTTACAGTTTAAAGCTGAGCTCTAGGCTAAACAGTTTTCATTTTCATTGCTCCCAAATGAGGAGCTTGGAGGGGTTCTTTCTGCTTAAATAAAAGTGTAGCAGCATGTATCTTAAGTTGGGTGATCTTAGCTTACAGCTCACTCTTCTAAATACTGCAAATCAAATAGTTTTAAAGAAATGTGTTTATAAAGCCAAAAAACAAAAAAAAAGCATATGCCAGTTTCTATACAGGCCACATTAAAAATTCAATTTTCCTTTTGCTGAGCATAAAAATAAAGGGGTTTTTTTTTTGCATCTTGCACATGATTTTCTTTATGTTGCATTTGAATTTTCATAAAATGCGCTAACTCTCAAATAAGGACCCTTCCAGGGTTTGGAAGGCAAATTTTTATAAGCACAGGCAGTTGCTCTTTTTTCTGTCTTGGTCTCCTGTTGTCTTTTTTTTAATTTTGTTTTTCTTTTTTTTTTCTACCCTATTGGGAATACCAAAGTCAATAAATATTTAGAAAATACTAAATCTTGCACATTTTTTTAATACATGTGTTGTTCAAACAGTAACATGAAATGCCTCTATGGTTCTGTAATGTTGTGATCTTCAAAACAGAGGAAGGAAAAATAGAAATAGAAATAGAAATAGAAATAGAAATGCAGGGGGGGAAAAACCTCTGAGAAGAAAAGCAGCGACAAAATCCCATCAACTAAAAGTTTTAACCCTAAAGCATTTCAAAGCAGTGTTTGTTAGACTAGACAATATGCAGAAAGGAAAAACCACCCAAGTTCAATTTGTTGAGTTAGTGTTGATGTAARAAGTGTTGTGATTTTGTCCATGTGCGCAGGATCCATCGCTGTGATCCCATCTCGTTCTGTACAGTGTGTGCTGGTGGAACATCAGCACAGCCATTGCAGTGGTGTCTGGGATTCCTTCACCTGCTCACAGGTTCCAGGCTGCAGCAGGGTTATTGCCCACACACACTGTCCCTGGAGCTGGCAGTTTGTGTCCACAGCTCATGCTTTGCCTGCCATTGTAAATAAATTCAATGAACAGAGCTGCTTTTTAATGTTCGGGATCTTCAAGCAGAAAGCTGTTTGGTATTCTTGTGTAAGATTGTAATATGTTTTCCACATATATCCCTATTCCTTCTTCCTGTAGGGGCCTCTTTTTTTCCTGGCAATGGTGGCACTTGTGGTGCTGTGTCCTCTAGGTTCTTGTGTTAGCTGTTGAATTGTGATCAGAAACGTCCACAAAGCCCAGGTCAAATAGGCAGCACACCCCAAAACCCTTGTGAGAAGGAGGTGGAGGCAGTRGGAGGCTCCAGTCCCTCTGCAGAGGAGGGACTTTGACCTTGCTGAGCTCAGTGGCTCTGGCAGAGTGTCCCCAAAGGGACTGGGCTGGAGCTGCCCAGCAGCTGCACAGAGATAAGGCTTGGGCAGCTCCAGTGTGCTCAGAGACACAGGGGGGACACAGGAGCAGCTCTCACAGTGTGCTGGTAATGCTGCCTGGAGCTGGAGCTGGAGCTGGCAGACACCTGCGGGTGTGGATAACAGATCGTGGAGCTCCAGACCCTGAAACATGGTTTGTGCTTTAAAAAAACATTCCAAGAAGGTAGAGGAGAGTCATTTTGAAGGCTCCATTTTCTGCATTCTGAAGAAATGGCAYTTGCACTTTGCTGTCAGCTGATGTTGTGGGGTTGTCAGGACATGGTGGGCAGAGCAGTTCATGTACAGGTACCTCTCCTGTTCTTGCTGAAGCTGTGTTTTACATGTTCACCCTGGGACACGAGCAGAASTGAAGAGCCTTCTCTTTCATTTCCCAGCAGGTTAAACAGCTGCACAGTATATGGTGCTGTTTTCAAGAGTTGACAGTATTTGTACCCACATTTCCATACTGGTAAATACTGGTGCTTGCTGAAGCTKGTGGAGATCCTGCAGACCACATGAGAAAGGCTCTGTTTGTTTGCAGCTTCTACCTGCTATCCAAAATGACTGTGAGGAAGCACACCTCAAACACCCCTTTTCTTTCATCATGATGCTGTAGTCAAATTTGGCACTCAGAKGGAGAATAATTTGTGAAGTCATTAAAAAGATGTCAGACCGTGTTTAGTAATAATTTAATTGAAATTGTGTATTCCATTAAGAGAATCAAGCTTGCCTTTATACCAGGTTGTCATCTTAGGTAACGTTTTCCTGAGGGCTTCATTTTAAGTGAAAATGAGGGAAAAAGAAGTGGTTAATTTTAGGATAAGAAGTTGAAAGACTGCCTGTTGGCATAAAGGCGTGTTTCTGAGGAGATCTCTGGATTCCCCTCTCTGTTAGAGTGTAGCTTCCTTGAGAATTCTGAAACTGTCTTGACTCAGGATTAGTTTTCTACAAAATTCTTGAAAAAAACATATTCTGAATATTTACAGAAAGTAGGCAGTCTTCCATTTGACTTTTTTATTTGTTACCAGAGGAGTCTGAGGAGCCAAGCTGTGCACAGTACTTTTTTGGAGAATCTTTAATCCATGCAGTGCCTTTCTTGGCTGCAATTCTCTGGGTAGGGAGAAGAACATGCTGTCTTGATTTCTTCATTAAACTGGATGTACTTCTGCTTTTTTGTGATCAMAATATGTTTGATGGAATCCCATAGCAATTCACAGCACAGTGAAATGGTGCTGGCTACTCAGGTTGGCAGTGAATGGAGTCATTTCCATGTGATAGGTAGGAGAAGCTCCAGGCCTGAGCCATTCCTGGTAGTAGATCATGGGATCCATGGGATCCTCAAGAACAGGTTGAATTTGAATATTAAAATGCTATAGGAGCATGTCAGGAAAATGCTGTGAAAGAGCTGACACAGTTACTCGGAAAGGCCCTGGAATGAAATAGAATCAGAGAAATAATTGGGTGACAAACAATCATTTTGCCAGATGAATTTTCAGCTGGACCAGTTCATGGTGCTGCTGCACAGCTCCTGGTTGCCACWGAAGGGGTGGCTTTGTGCAGTGGCYTTTTTTTCCTGCCCACAGCAATGCTGTTTATMATGCAGTGTTCAATACAGTTSTGTTGTGGGCYTACAGCTACTGTTACAGTGTSTAAGTGGAAGKGTGCACCATTTTTAAAAAGGGAGAAAAGGGAAAAATAATCCCCCCTGGCCACTCAATAGGTGGTCTCCATGGCACTGTCCATTTTGTGTTGGGCCTTTGAAAGGAGTCTGATCTTTAGGAGCTGCTGAGGAAACCTGATACTGAGTCCCATTCAATGTGCTATATCTAGAGTTGCCATTTTTTCTTGGTATTCCATGAGTAGTCATAAATAGCRATGCAACTACAGTGTCTTTGAAACRGTATTTTATTTTTGGAAAAATGAAATTAYATAGTGTCAGTAGTTGTTTTAATCAGCTCTATAAGCACTTGCATGTTGTCAAATTTGGTACTGTTTCCTTTTAAATGAGGATTGTATTTAAAGGGGAGGGAGGGGAGGGAATAACCTTTMTTTTAAAAAGGGCTTTTACAGGAAACTGCATATTTTATGTCTTAAGGGTTATTTTGAAAGCTGCAACATCCACCGGAACAGGATAGCAGGCTTTGAAGTGAAAGCATATGCCAACCCGACAGTGGTGCGGTGTGAAATCCATCACGGGCAGACTGGAGGAATCTACGTGCATGAAAAAGGAAGAGGACAATTCATAGAGAACAAAATCTATGCAAACAATTTTGCAGGTGTCTGGATTACCTCAAACAGTGACCCAACAATAAGGTAYTGTTTTCCTCACTGATACTTTACTGCTTAGAAGAGATTTGACAGGGGTGGGAGAAGTGCACTTTAATKATGAGAAATTGTAAATGCTCCTGTATATGTAGAAATTTCTGTCTGTGTTCAGTTGAGYTCCAGTTTTAATTTGTGTGTACATTTAGAGGCAGGTCTTTCTCAAAGCARCACAAATAAGTTCTTTATTTAAAATCTGCATTGTGTACATTTTGGGCCACTATGTACATGTACRGTATTGTACAGTTTATTGGAATCACTTTCTAATGTGGATTTCTTTGTTTCTTAGGGGCAATGCAATTTTTAATGGGAATCAAGGTGGTGTTTATATCTTTGGTGATGGAAGAGGCCTTATTGAAGGAAATGACATTTATGGTAAGCTGATTTGCTTGCTGCATATTGATTGCTGAGAAAAAGGGATGTGCAAGTTGTATTAAATGMCACTTTTGTTGACAGGTAATGCATTAGCAGGAATACAGATTCGAACAAACAGCTGTCCCATCGTTCGACACAACAAGATTCATGATGGYCAGCATGGAGGCATTTATGTCGTAAGTGCAGCCTCCTTGTGTTATGTTCTAGAAAAGTTGGGGACAAGCACCCAGTGTGGGAAATGTTTGTGCTTACAGTGCTGCAGTTCCTTACATTATAAACCAGGGTCATGCTAAGAGACTCGAGCTGATGCTGCTGTTTAAAAGATGAAGGCTTTTAYGAATGCCACTAAATTATTCCTATTACAGAATAAAATATTTAAAATGGGATAGATTACAGAATTTCATCATGGCTTGGTTGAAAGCTTTTTGAAAAGGCTTAGTTTTCACAGTAGTATGTCATCATTTAAAAGAAAAAGTCTGTTCAGCTCTTTCGGAGTGTAATGTGTTTACCACTAACCTCAGAGARGATTTTTTTTTTTACTGCCTTCAGGATGATAGAAATTGCAATTGTTGTATTGAAAAAGTGGGGAATAAAGCACAATTCCCAGTGTGTGCAAGGGCTCTGCTAACTGAACTGAAAGCGCTGTCGGGTTCCCTTAAGCAACAGCAGGTTTTGAGAAATGTGTCTTCTTTCTGCCAAAAGTTACCTGAGGTCCAGCTAATGCTGCAAGTGTGCAGCTTCAGCTCTTCATTGAGTAAATCTAACCAGGACAGCCTCTTCCCCTGAGTGAGAAAAGTGCTGTTTGACCTGAGCCCAGACATGTGCTGGGAAYGGTGACATTCAGAGACAGGCCAGCTTTTTGTGCAGCTGGGTTAGGTTTTGAGCCAGGGCTTCATGTGAATGAATGCACAGTGCTGGGGACACCTCTCCTACCAACAGCCAGCAGACATTTACAAATAGCACTTGAAACACAATGATTTACATGCAGGGTGTCCTTTGTTCCATATTCAAAGTCATGATGTGCTGCTGTTTTAAAAAAGACTGAAAAAACTTACTGGCATGGAAAGGAATTACTTTGCTGCAGTAAAGAAACCACGGGTGGGAGGGATGGGTACAGCAGRAAAAACAGTGATTAGATGTTGTTAACTCTTAAACCATTTTGTATTTAGCATGAGAAAGGACAAGGTGTGATTGAGGAGAACGAAGTTTACAGCAATACACTGGCTGGAGTCTGGGTGACAACAGGGAGCACTCCAGTCCTGAGGAGAAACAGAATACACAGTGGGAAACAAGTGAGTTCTGCTCTGTGGTTACAAGGGGGCTGGAGAAAAGAAAGTCCTGTGGTTTTSTGCCTCATTGCTTTGGAACTAATAATACAATTCTTGATGTGTTAGGTTGGAGTTTATTTTTATGACAATGGACATGGCGTGTTAGAAGACAATGACATCTATAATCACATGTACTCAGGGGTTCAGATAAGGTAACATTTGTTCTGATTTTATGCCAAAACAGACGTAGCTTGTTATGTGCTCTATTGTGTCTTTTTAGCTGTTCTTGTCATTTTGTTTATAAAAAACCTTCTTTTGGAAATCTGATATGTCTGAATACCCTCTGCTTTAGCCTACAAGGAAGTTAGCACAAATACAGCCTGGTTACTGACTGGAATGTGTGGCCCTTGAAGTCTGTAAAGCTAAAATATGTTTGCTTGTTTGGAAAGAACAGTATTGTACTAAGATTTTTAAGCAGTGAGATCCATGGGGCACTTSTTTAGAGGTGTTTGAGATGATTGCCCCTGGGATATAGYAGACTGTTTAAATTGACTTCTTTGCTTACATTTCACTCTAGAACTGGAAGCAACCCCAAAATCAGACGCAACAAGATCTGGGGTGGGCAGAATGGTGGCATTCTTGTCTATAATTCTGGTAGGTTTGTTTTTCTGTTTATCCAGAATTGCTTGTGTTCTGTGGTGTTTTGTTCTCATTTATTAYACTTTTTGATTTTATTTTTTTTCCACCCTTTCTTCAATTTTAGGGCTTGGATTTATAGAAGACAATGAAATTTTTGATAATGCAATGGCTGGTGTATGGATTAAAACAGACAGTAATCCTACACTAAGAAGAAATAAAATCCATGATGGAAGAGATGGAGGCATCTGTATATTTAATGGGGGAAGAGGTAGTGTTTCCCTTACTGGTTTATAGTGAATATTCTGGATAAGAGTTAAATTTCAGTTTCAGCAGTGTTCTTTTTAAAATGTTCTTTAGAAACACAGCTCTTGCCTTCTGAAGTGATGAAACAGTTACAGTGAATATACCTTAATGCTTTTTAGCCTTAATTGCATTAGTAATGCTGTGAAAATCTGTGGGRGGCAGAGAGGTAATTAATCTGATCCAAGATAACTGTTAGATTGCTGCTTAGGACAGTCCTTTTATCCCATTTGCTTTYATAAGCTTTGCCATGTGACTGAAACACAGTATTGAATTCAATTCTTGTAGCCAAAATCATCCACCTGAGCAGTTCTGGTTCTGCCACAGCCTCCCAAGATTCAGGGCGGGGAAAAAAAAACAGATCTTTAAGGAATCTTCCATATAATTGTAAATTTAGAAGTGGTCCCTGTYTGAAATCCCTTGACTGTTGTGTGTCCTGATATCAGCCTCTGATATTCTGTAGGTACTCATCTGCTCTAAGTGAGCTTCAATTTTAAGTTAGCATTTTAAAGTAATCCTGTCCTACAACAAAAAAAYTGCAAGTGCAGCTTAGCTTTGACAGTCTGCTCATTTTAGAAGMCAAGAACAGAAAAGTGTTAGAAAAATTTAAGAAAAATTTGGAAAGCAGAAAGACGTAGTTTTCTATAATGGTGCCTATGATCCCAAATTCCTTCTTACGTAGTGAAAAAAATGCACTTCCAAAATTCCACACTGAGAATTGCTTTAAACTGGTATCACTGATGTCAGTGCTGCTGCTGCATAGTACCCAAAATGAAAGGATTATGACACATAAGGTCTTTTGAAAGTATTTCACAGCATGGGAGCATTTCCTGACCTGTAACCAAACTCCAATGTCACGTTTGTTGGTCTGTCACAGGTCTTCTGGAAGAGAATGATATCTTCAGGAATGCTCAAGCTGGTGTTCTCATCAGCACCAACAGCCACCCTGTGCTAAGGAAAAACCGAATATTCGATGGGTTTGCTGCAGGTTTGTGCTGTTCAGAGGGAATTGGGAAGCTTGGAGTGAGCTCTTCACAGCGCTGACTCTGAGTTCCTTTACCCCACGGGATTTAGACATTTTAACAGAGACTGGGATATCCTTCAGTGTGTTCTGCAAGTCATTTGAGATTTCACAATTGSAGTCAGGGTATATTTACAGCAGTCTTGGAATTATGCCATGTTGGGAAATGACACATATTCTGTCTTAGCTTTTTTTGTGAAATGCTTTCATTATTTTATTTTAGAAGCAATTGGTAAAGTTGTSTAGGACATATTCATAGTTGATGTGCTGGATGCTGGTATGAATATCTTACCATTGCTTTAAAACCTAGGAAATGGGGCRAATACACATTTTAAAGAGATTGAATTGTGTCTCAAGTTCAACTTTCTCACTCCACAAAGTTGAAAAATTATAWAAGTGAGCATTTCTTTCTCCAAAAGAGATGAAGAATGTTTTAACAGTGATTTCTTGCAATTTTACTGTTTACCCATCGCAGTTTCATGCGTCTTGCATTCCATTTCATTTCAACTAAAATTGCATTCTTGAGTTTTCTCCCGTCTTTCTTTCAGAAGAAGGAAGTTTTCTGTGAAGAGCCTCTAAAGGTGTTGTTTCAGTGTGGTGGGGGGGAAGGATAGGTTGCTGTCACGAGCAGTCCTGGACAAATGACTTGGAAGACACGGGTTACTGATAAAAGCTAACAATTAAAGAAATGAMTTTTAGGTGCCCATCTTTTAAAAAAGATATTTTTAAAAGGGTAAGGTATGTGCACAAAAACTTTCTAATGTACATGAAGATGAGAGCTTTTAAGCACCCAAAAACCACATCCCTTTTGAAAATAAACATGATCATAGTTCCATTTTATTATCAGATAAACTGGTAGGGTGTTGTTCCTCCCAGAATCCATGCATGCCAGCTGTAGCTCTTTGAAAGGATTCAACAGCAGCACCTGAACCTGTTTTATAACAAATKACAGGGCAGTTTGTAGCTCTGTCATTTTCCTTTCTTCCCCCTGAGTTTATGATGGTTTAACAAAAAACCAACCAAACTAGATCACGAGAGAGGTACAAATGCTCAACCACCTGGGATTTAACTTTGCTGCTTTCTTTTCTCTCCTTTGTTCCCCTGACCCACTGAAGGTATTGAAATAACAAATCATGCCACTGCAACATTAGAAGGCAATCAGATTTTCAACAACCGCTTTGGAGGTTTATTTCTAGCTTCTGGTGTCAATGTCACCATGAAAGGTGAGCCCAAGTCCTCCTGTGTTTGCTGATTTGGTGCTGGGTCTGGGTTTATGGAGCCCTTTGTGGCCCACAGGTGGGACTGCCTTAGGCTGAGTTGGGACTAAGTTTCAGCTGAAGGTGATGAGCCACATTAAGCTCTGATAAGATTTTTACACAAACAGGTTCAAAGGTAACTTGAGGTTTTTGCTGTCATATTAAACTCTGGGATTAGGTCTTGTCTGAGAATGGCCTCTGAACTGGTTCTTGATCTTTGGCCCATGTCAGACTCCAGTTCTGAGTTAGTACAGTGGAAAGCCTCTTTTCACATATCCAAAAACAAGTGTCCAGTAAAAACATATGCCTCATTTGGCTTTTAGGATCTAAAAGCATGAACATTCACAATCCCAAAGCACTTTTTTTCAGAAAATATGAACAGTTTCCATACATAAAATTCCCTCATATAGTGGGGAAGTGTGCATGAGGCAAGATCCTCTTAGATGAGATGGGAATGATGGTTTGAGTGCCAGCCAGATCCAGGATATTTTAAAAGATCCAGTTTGCAGATTTTTTGCATACTTTGCTGTAGCTGCTAAGCCTTTTCCTGTGGATCCTTTACACCTTTGAAAACACAAGCTCTGGCTCCTTGCTGCACAGCTCCTGGGTTTCCTGAGAGCATCACCCAGTGCTGTGATGCTGCTGGGAGTGGGCAGWAGTTTGAGGTGCTCTTTGAGACCAGACAGATCCAGTAGTAGAGTAACAGAGGGGSATTTACCAATCCACTGTGCCTTGGACACACCTTTCAAGTACTGCAGCTCACAGACCTATTTACCACTTCCATTGTATTGGAAAGTACCTTCCTAAACTTTCCTGGGGCAAGAGCCATCATTTTCCTTTCTAAGGGATGTGTAAAAAGTCCTTGCAGCAAATGGGAGACTGTCACACACTGGCTTTCAGGCTCCTCAGCAGAAAACTGAAGCCTGCTAGGAAGGCTTGTGTGTCTCCAAGCATTTCTTGACAGCCCAGCTCACAAGGAGTATTTAAATGGAGACTGTCAGGTATTTTGTGGCACATGTGCAAAGAGGAATAGTGTTTCTTCAGGGTACACAGCACTCTGGGCATTGAGGATTTTATGTGCATAAAAGCCAGAACTGAAATGCGGGTATAGAACTGTTCCTAATGGGCCCTTTGCTTCAAATGCCTCAAGGGATAAAACAAAGCTGTTGATTCCAGATGTGTGTAGCTCTGGATTTTCTTTTCCCCYAACAGATAACAAAATAATGAACAATCAAGATGCCATAGAGAAAGCTGTCAGCAGAGGCCAGTGTTTATACAAGATCTCAAGCTACACCAGCTACCCGATGCATGACTTCTACAGGTAACGGGTTTCTTCCCCTCGCCTACAGCAAGGCTTCCCAATAAACACCATTTCTCTTCCAACAAGGCCCCTGGAACAGCTGCTGTGTGTCAGAGAATACACAAACGTGTGTTCTTCCTCAACTGCAACAAGAGGATTAGACAAGTTCTCATTGTCTGTTTTGTGAACCTGAGCCCAAGGGGTTGCACAGCACAACTGCATTTGCAACACGAGCAGCAAAAATGGTGCTGTGAACTCCAAGTTTGTGTAAAATTCTCAAACTTTCCAGTCCCGTGCAGCCTCTGGCCTTCAGTGCTGCTTTGCCCCTCCACCCTCCTGGAGCCCTTTGAGAGCTGCTCAGCTCTTGGCTCCTGCCTGACGTGGCTTTTCCTTGCAGATGTCACACCTGCAACACCACGGACCGCAATGCCATCTGTGTGAACTGCATCAAGAAGTGCCATCAAGGACATGACGTAGAATTCATTAGACACGATAGGTACGTGTGCAGGAGGCTGTGGGGCTGCTCCGGGGCAGGAGGCAATGGCCACTCAGCACTGTCTCTCTCTCTYTTGCAGGTTTTTCTGTGACTGTGGTGCTGGAACGCTGTCCAATCCCTGCACGCTCGCCGGAGAGCCCACACACGATACAGACACACTATATGACTCTGCTCCACCTATAGAATCTAATACATTGCAGCACAACTGAATTCCTGTGCAGAAAGAAAGTCCTGCCATTCTAATATYGTAACTATTAAAACTTTTTTTTTGGAGGAAGTTACACTTGCCCATTTCTGCAGAAAGAGACTGTATTAAAGCGGATGTGTGAGGTGTTGACACTATGGAGCTCAACCTACCAAAAAAGAAAGTGGCAATATGTTGACTCAGGATAACAGAACTGGGCGTTTTAGCATTACTGTGTAAACAAAGACTTTGAAGGGACAGAAGTGAAGAAAAATAAGCTGCAATTTTGTACAGATACCAACTTCTGAGAGCTGGTGTTTTTACAAGTAGCATTGAAACGCAGTCCGATTTGCAGTAGTACTATTCTGTAGACAAGCAGCATTCTTTGTTGCTGCCTTTATGGACATGGGTACCAATTGCTTTTGTAACATGGTAAAAATGTGAGCTAGCACTTCTGCATTTCTTTTGATTTTTTAACATTTATTCAGATTGAGAAATATGATTTTAATGCTTTAATCTCATGTAGTTTGTTTCTAATTTCAAGCAAAAAATCTTATTGTACTTGAATGTGTCCTGTTTTGTTAGCACACCTAGACTTGCTGTAACTGTACTCATGTCCCAGTATGTACGTTCTTTCTATGAAAGAGAAAACACTAATCTTAAATTATATCCAGCAATTTTTCTGGTGTCCTCTGAAGTTAGAATAATCTCCTCCCCTGCCCCAGCAATAGTCTGTACTCAAACTACCCTAACAAAGGAAAGAAAAGCGAGTGTTTTAATGAGACTTCCTAGACTATAATGCACTATAAAACAAAGTACCCATGTAACTAAAGTTTTGTGAAAGAAATTTTACTATGTTTTAAAGTACACAGTAGAAAGTCTCCTCAAAACAAGTCTTGTACTTTACTCTGTTCATAGTTTTTTTTGAACAGTCTGGACATTACTTACATAACCTGCTGGAAATCACAGCAATTTCCTGCTCTAATGAAGCTGAGACAAGTATATATACAGCCCTATACAGTTTCATAGCTTTTTTCCATTTATGTGTATTGGTGACAGTGGGTAATCAACAGCCTGAAAGTGTATGCATGTACCATAACATCTAGACTTAATATATTGTGGAGTACTCAATAACCATTATGTAGAGGGTAGGTATGAATTAAAGGGTTTAATTTCCTAGGAAAGACAATGGAAAAATGGTCATTTTTAAAAAATAAAGTTTATTAGATCATAAAGTTGTGTGCTCCCACCTTCTTGAGCAAGCCGTGCGAGTTCCTAAAGGCGGTCGATCATGGCCGTGAGTTTSTGAACCGCGTTTGCGTCGCCGGTCGTTCCATCCAGCACCCGGCACAGGTACCTGGGGAAATCAGCACCCTGCTGAACGGGGGCACTGAGGGGCACAGCTCCAGCCTCCCATTCCTGGCACAGCTTTATGAGATGTGGATGCTGGGGCTGCTCTAGAGGCTGCCAGCACCCCCCAGTGCCCCCCAGCACCTCTGTGTGCAAATTCACACTGGCACGGTGACCCGAGGCTGAAAATACTGCTCATCCTATCTCATACCTCCCACAGGACCCACCTCCCTCCTGTGAATATCTCATGTTCACAAAAGGAGCTGTAACTGCYTCCATTGCTGTGACTGAGGAAAGCCACTGCCCAAATACTAAAATGGGTGCCTGTAAGCGACTGCAACTTAGATACAGAAAGCCAGGGCCTTACCTAAATATTCTCAGTGMAATGGTGGTTTTCTCAAACTCCTTGGCTTTTCTGTGCCCCTTCTGAATAACTTCCTCTGGAATATCCGCAAGTCTCGCTGCATTGAAGCCATAGCTCTTTGGGCAGGCTCCTTCAATGAACTTGTACAGGAACGTAATTGTTTCCTGGCTTGGGTCTTCACTCTCGTTTTCAACCATGCACGCCTGGGAAGAGCGAGTCGTAAGTCAGTGTTTGCAATTCTGACGTGGGAACATCATCCTTTCCTCCAAGCACCCGTGCCTGGGGGCAGGAGAGCACAGAAAAGCAGGAGCGATCCCCCAAGGGAGAATGCCCTCCTCCCAGCGCTGCAGTGCATACACACCCACAGCCAATGCACCCCAATGTACCATGTGGCCCAGGCGCACGGCCCCGCTCTGGGAACACTCCTCCAGCAGCCAGTGGTAGTGCGTGGAGAACAGCGTCCGGCAGCGGATCCTCTGCGCCAGCTCCTCCAGCACCGCGCTCGCTATGGCCGTCCCGTCGAACGTGGCCGTGCCTCTGCCTGGGGACACAGCGGGACAGCAGTGACACTGGAGCCCCAGGTGCCACACACACCCTGAACACCAGTGCAGCCATGTAGTGCAGTGCCTGTTTTACCCCTCCCCGCTGTGCAAGCCACACAAACAGCAGTGAGGGGTGAGAGCCATCACTGGGTAGTGACCCCAGGACTGGACCCAGAACAGTCACACTCCCCACACTGAGGAGCAACATGTTTGTGCTCTCCCGAGGTTTGCTGCAAGTAACGAGTCAAAGTTTCTCATGGGTAGTAATGACAGGGGCAGAGGTTCCCGGGCACCCAGAAAGTGCTCATGTCAGAGGGGTTCAGACACTGACCAGTGAAACACCAGAAGCATCGTGATCAAACTGCCCCTGGGCACTTGGTTGCCATTCACGTAGCCCAAGGACCTTGCAGCAGCCTTTAATCTCAGATTTAGTTTCCATCTATTACAAAATAGTCTAATTACCCAGTTCATCCACAAGAACAAGGGAATGCTCTGTTGCATGCTGGAGAATGCTGGAAGTCTCACTCAATTCAACAAAGAAGGTACTTTCACCTTTAAAGGAAATGACAAAAAAAAAAAAAAAAAGCCATTAAGTAGCCAGAGAACCGCAACTAAAACCTCACTTTTATCTGCACTACAATCTCGGTTAAGCTAAAGTGAAACTCAATAGCAAACTGAAGATTAACAAAAACTTAACACTTTTTTTCCAGCATGCAAATGGCAGGCTTCTATTTGCCAGAAAAAAACCCCTAAGTTTGGTTCCTTAGCAGTACAGGCATAGGCACAAGTACAATTAACTRAGTTTTCAGGCCAACATACATGTCTACCTTTAATAGCACCAGACAAATGTACCAGCTGGACAAAAACGGGGCACAAGTACAAGATGGGGAGAATCTCTGGCCCTTTCTTGCTCTAAATGCACAGGACAGGCCTAAGGGGTGTTTGGCTTTCCAGTGAAAAATCAAGCAGAAAATCTTCAAGACTGAGAGACTTGAATTAGTGGCTGGGTTGTGCATGAGGGAACTATTTGGATAATAAAGGCTTTATTATATGCACTCTCCTTGAATGAAGWATGACAAAAGCAATATTCTGCTGCTCAGGCTCAAGCATCTCAGGGGAGCTTTGGCAAGCCAGATAACAGCAGGCCTGAAATTTAGACCTGAAATTGGTTTTAGCAGATTACAAGCAGAGGTACACAATTATTCACACCCTTGCACATGATAAAGTCACACTTACAAAGCTGGGATTTACTAGTTCCTTGTGGAGTTCATTACAATTAACCATAAGCAGCAGCAATTAATGCAACTGATTCCATTAAAGGCAAGCATTTATTTCCTGTACTCATGCTGCATGAGCACTGCTTTGCTGTAACTTATGTTTTCCTATATGAGTTGTTAAGCAGTGTCCACCAATCCCAATTTTCTGCATTTAAAGACATTTCCAAGATTTAATATGTTTTTAACAATATTTAAGAATAGCCATTTATTCTCTTTAGAAAATAAAGCCCTAAAAATGTACAGGCAATTTTAAAACTGTATAACTGAAAAAATGAAATTCACAGTAGTCCTGTTGATGTCCATTACAAAGTGACTGCTGTGGAACAATTTTTTTGCTTTTTTTTCTGTGCTTTCCTCTACAGTGTGCAAACAAATGCATCAAGAACAGATTTCAAAGCTCATTTTGTGCAGTGTTCACCCTCACAATGTGACATGTTAAATTAAAAGTATAGTTCTCAGTTAACTGAGAAAAAAATTGGAAATGCTGCCTTTTGCTAGACCATCTCTCATGAAGGAAGGGTAGTTCTCATTTCTACCATAATCATTTAAGTATGCCTCCATACTTTTGATTTCTTTTTGTACTGCAATTAAAGAAAATGGAAATGAGCTGGGCAAAGAAAGCCTCAATAACCTTTTCTAGTTGCGAAGAAAAGCCTTGATTTGGGAAAGTGTAAATATTCCTTTTTAATTAAGAACTTGGAATGATTCATTTCCAAATTCCTTCTGTGCAACGAGTTCAGTAGGCTTAACTCCTTTAACATTCACTGACCCGTATTTTTCAGCAGAGAGATCACAGAAAATCTGTGCCCTCCCTAAATGAGCAGTGATACTACTCTTCCTACCAAAACAATCATTTTATTTTYCTAGTCCAGTGGCACTTTGCCCACCACCACAGGCAGACTTTCCCATTCCAGCTGTTGTGTCATCCTCCCCTCGTGCCTTCATCTCCATTAAAGGAACAAAATACTCCAAGAACTGTCAACTCCTGCTTCCAAGAAGGACACCTGCCTGTCTTCTCACCTGAAGAAATCATTTCAAACAAGATTGCAAACATGAGGCATTCTGATTGAAATAATGGACTTCTACCTTGCAAGAAGGWACAAAAACAACTCCTGTGCAACACCTGCCCAAACAGCATTGTCCTATTGCAGAACACATAGAAAAAACTATCAATATCAGTAGAATAACCAATTCTGCAAAAGGGTACTCCCCAGACTTGCATCCAGCTGGGAGTTAGGCTTTTAATATTAAATTCAATAGAAAGCAATCCTGTGAGTGTGTAAAAAATAACAAAGGACATACAGGTGAAAGCAGTAAACCCTGACTGCAATCCTGTCTCCACTGTGAAGAACAGAAAGTGTGCCCAGTTCCTCCAGTCCCATCCCCTTTCCCATGTGCCACCCCAAAGCCCAGGCAGCCAGTGGCAGCAGCCCGTGTGCACTCACACTCACACTCACACTCACTCCCCAGCCCGTGTGCAGCTGCACTCACACTCACACTCACTCCCCAGGCCGTGTGCAGCTGCACTCACACTCACACTCACACTCACCAGCCATGATCCTGTCGGAGGCTCCCAGCCGTGTGAACACGCGGTCGATGGGTGTCAGTCTGCAGCGTTCCGCGGGCACGTAGCAG